>NC_044362.1:26499194-26769055 GCF_007364275.1 Archocentrus centrarchus | reverse complement strand
GGCATCATTTTAGTAACACGGATATACTTTTTGCCCAACACACTCTGCAGATGCTTGCAGACACCATGCATAAGTAGTCTGAAATGTCTCCATGACAGTCCTCATGGTCACCAAAAAAATGTGTCCACACACAGCGTTGCACTCACCGTCTGATCATGGGATTTATTTTCCTGGGCTCAAGCAGACCCGAGCTGACTTGCAGATGCAGAGATGTAACAGAGAAAATAAAATAGCATCTCCATACAGGTGCTGGTCATAAAATTTGAATATCATGAAAAAGTTGATTTATTTCAGTAATTCCATTCAAAAAGTGAAACTTGTATATTATATTCATTCATTACACACAGACTGATATATTTCAAATGTTTATTTCTTTTAATTTTGATGATTATAAACTGGCAACTAATGAAAACCCCAAATTCAGTAGAAAATTAGAATATTACTTAAGACCAAAAAAAGGATTTTTAGAAATGTTGGCCAACTGAAAAGTATGAACATAAAAAGTATGAGCATGTACAGCACTCAATACTTAGTTGGGGCGGCGTGGCATGGAGTCGATCAGTCTGTGGCACTGCTCAGGTGTTATGAGAGCCCAGGTTGCTCTGATAGTGGCCTTCAGCTCTTCTGAATTGTTGGGTCTGGTGTATCGCATCTTCCTGTTCACAACAGCCCATAGATTTTCTATGGGGTTAAGGTCAGCTGAGTTTGCTGGCCAATTAAGAACAGGGATACCATGGTCCTTAAAGCAGGTACTGGTAGCTCTGGCACTGTGTGCAGGTGCCAAGTCCGGTTGGAAAATGAAATCTGCATCTCCATGAAGTTGGTCAGCAGCAGGAAGCATGAAGTGCTCTAAAACTTCCTGGTAGACGGCTGCGTTGACCTTGGACCTCAGAAAACACAGTGAACCGACACCAGCAGATGACATGGCACCCAAACCATCACTGACTGTGGAAACTTTACACTGGACCTCAAGCAATGTGGATTCTGTGCCTCTCCTCTCTTCCTCCAGACTCTGGGACCTTGATTCCAAAGGAAATGCAAAATTGACTTTGATCAGAGAACATAACTTTGGAGCACTCAGCAGCAGTCCAGTCCTTTTTGTCTTTAGCCCAGGCGAGAGCTTCTGACGCCGTCTCTTGTTCAAGAGTGGCTTGACAACGACTGCGAGAGCTGAAACCCATGTCTGCATACGTCTGTGCGTGGTGGTTCTTGAAGCACTGACTCCAGCTGCAGTCCACTCTTTGTGAATCTTCCCCAATTTTTGAATGGGTTTGTTTCACAATCCTCTCCAGGGTGCGGTTATCACTAGGCTCTGTACACTTTTTTTCTACCACATCTTTTCCTTCCCTTCACCTCTCTGTTAATGTGCTTGGACACAGAGCTCTGTGAACAGCCAGCCTCTTTAGCAATGACCTTGTGTGTCACCCTCCTTGTGCAAGGTGTCAAAGGTCATCTTTTGGACAACTGTCAAGTCAGCAGTCTTCCCCATGATTGTGTAGCCTACAGAACTAGACTGAGAGACCATTTAATGACCTTTGCAGGTGTTTTGAGTTAATTAGCTGATTAGAGTGTGGCACCAGGAGTCTTCAATACTGAACCTTTTCACATATTCTAATTTTCTGAGATACTGAATTTGGGGTTTTCATTAGTTGTCAGTTATAATCATCAAAATTAAAAGAAAAAAACATTTGAAATATATCAGTCTGTGTGTAATGAATGAATATAATATACAAGTTTCACTTTTTGAATGGAATTACTGAAATAAATCTACTTTTTCATGATATTCTAATTTTATGACCAGCACCTGTAAAAGCACTGTTACATCAGGCTCCAACCCAACAGAAAGAAATCCCTCTATGGTTTGGATGGATCACTATAGCCGCTCCACACATTCGTTCAAAGAGAGCAGAGGTGCGAGCATGAAATTGTGTCTGTGTCACATGTGTTGGTTATGTGCGGAGATGCGTTTAAAAGCAGGTTAAGTTTAAATGTAGAAATAATCCTCAATTAACTGATTAGACAGTGATAAAGCTCATCTAAATGCAGAAGCAGCTACATATTATATTAATCAATTTCTCAGTTCCTGTGGCAGTTTAGGCTCCTGTGGGTGAAATTTGAAGGGGAACCTGTGCGTGACCGTGGTAACGGCAGCAAAGACGCGGACTCTTCCTCCTCGGGAAAAGAATAGTTTGTATCTTGTACTTGGATGACTTTTGAAGCGAGACCTTTGCTGGAAATATGACACGAGTGAAGTAATGTGTTTGGGCCTCTTTTAATCTCAAGAGTGGCTCTTTGTTTATATTCTGTCTTATTGCTTGGAGAGAAACACTAGGACTAAAGAGGAGGAAGGAGAGCGAGAGTAAGACTCCTCAAATATTTCTCAAACACCTTAATTGAAATTGGATTTTAACTGCTCGCTGGACCGTGGTGAAAGAATTCAGGAGCCAGGGAGGTAGCGTTTTGCATGCAAATGTAATTTTCTGTTTTTTGCCCATTGCCCATGAGACATTCAAAAATAGCTACCAGATATGTTTTTTCATGAGCTATTTTCTTCAGGTTGAGCCCTCCATTATTCCAATACCCACCGCCATTAGCTTTTTGGATTGAAACTACTGTGTGGCCATGTTGTTTACTGAGCTGGAGCATTAGTCTTTGTGGGAAATTGTATTCTCTTCATGCTCAGATAGATCCGGATGGAGGTGAAATTTTGAATGCACTATATATGCATGAGGAATAAACAGCTAATTTGCTTTGAATTTTTATTCATCACACAAGTGAATTGAGTACGACTTGTGATTATTCTGCAGTTACAGATTTATTATTCCTTTTTGGTGATATTAGTAAGAAAATTGCTCTAGTGCTTTATGTGGTTAGTAATATTTAGAGAAGGTATCAGATCTCTTTCATAAACAAAAGTGATAACTGACTGTTTATGTATAAATACGCCATTATAAGTAAAAAATCCCCACACTGAAAGGGTTGGAAATTTTTGGATAATAAATATGAAAAAAATATTAAAGATATTAAAGGATGAAATAGTTACAGATGGGGATGGGTCAACAATTTTGAGGAGAACTGGACAAAAGAAGTGGCAGCCTCAAAAAAAAATCTACAGCCCATGACAGTATCTGAAAGAAAAAAAAAAATCCAGCAAAAACCTGACACAGGACCTGAGAGATGCATCTGGCCCTTCAGTTGATCCATGGCTTATGAATGGCAGTCAAGAAGCCATTCATAGGAAGAGAAGCAAGGAGAAAAGGCTGATGTATGCCAAATTACATAGAACTGGACTGAAAATCAGTGGCAACAGGTCGGATGGAGTGAGGAATCCAAATGTGAAATTTGTGGTTCAAATTGTCATCAATGTGTACAGATGAGGTCAGGAGAGAGTTACAACAGTGAGTGCTGCAGCCATCTGTACAACATAGTGAAGACTGTCACACTTTGGCCAGTGGTGTTGGGAACGACGCAGTGTGGCATCATCTCGACAGAGAGCCGAACAAAAGGCGGAAACATCCAAAGAAGAGCTTTGAAGAAGCCTGGAGAACTGTTCCTGAAGACTGCTTAAAGAAATTACAAGAAAGCTCCCTCAGAGAGTTCAGGCTGTGTTGAAGAATGAAGGTGGTCAAATCAAATATTGGCTTTCAATCTTGTTAGAATTGTATGGACTTTGTTTTTATCATATATACTATCTATATAAGATAAAATATAGATCTTTATTCTATCTATATTTCCATGTATGTGTGAACATATTTCAATAAATGGCTGCTCTGATTTCCCATTTTACTAGCAAGACATAAAGAAATGAGGAGTGGCTCATAACCTTTGCACAGTACTGCATATGAGGTCAGTGATATTGATTATTAATCAGCTAAAAAATGCTTCTGAGGTTAATTTTTTCTATTTTATATATGACTGTAGTATTACTGTTGATGGGTTAATGTTAGGTAAACAGTGTTTTGCTGTTGTAATTAAGAAAGGTTAGATTATTCAATCTCTAAAACTAAAGCTGTGACATAAATGCATTGCAGTACAATCTTTAATTTTTTTCCTGAAATGTAAAAATAATAACATAAATAGAAATACAGACCCTTTATTTGAGTAATTGTACTTTATTGCAACACATAGCTTGCTATTGCTCAATTTCTGCACAACTGACAACTCACTTAGGTCATTGCCACAAATGGACAAGCTGGCCATCAATAACCTTCTGCTAGTTTCTCTTCCTTTGTGCAATCTGCTCATACAGACTCCCTGCAGGAGAGGCAGGGGGAAAATTATGGCTCTCTCATGTGCCAGGGTCCAGTGATCCCACACAGTCTGTCAGTGAACTGAGATCAATACCTCCTCAGAGTAGGTTTTAGCACCTTTAAAAATAGCCAACTCAAAGCCTTTAGTCGGCATGCGTTATATGAAAACACCCCCAGGATACAACCATAAGTGTCTGTGCTGTTAATGGCCATCATTGTCCTGATCTGATGGTGGCAAACAAGGTCGTTGCAGCTGCATATGGAGTCATATTGCTCAAGCAAAATGTTTTAACATTGACCGAAAGCTCTAATGTTGAAACTTTATAGCTGTTCTGCTGCTTCTATGCTGGTGTTAATGGTCCCACTCCCCGACTGTACTCCCTCTTCGATACCGAGCCTTTCAATTTCTGTGTCACACGCCTCAACAGACTGACTTGTGATCACCCTGATGGATGAGCAAACGAGGAGAGAAGTTGTGAGTCTCTCACTCCAGCTCGTGGAGGTTCAGCGCCCCACAACGCCCACATGGAGCCCTCCAATCGCCTCCAGACTTTGACACATCATTTCCCCTGTGATTTGTGGCCAGATTGAGGTTGAAGGAGACAAGGAAATTTTCTGTCCTCATGAGAACAGATGGATGTTGCAGCTCTGCAGACTGAGCCGAAGGTTGTTTTTTTTCCTCTTGATGAACCCTCCTGCTTTTATAAAGGATTGGTTTCATGCTCCATTATGGACTCTTGATGACTGGCTATTACAGTACATTTTCTGAAATCGACCTACTATTTTTTATTTATTTATTTCAGGGGGGATGACATATAACTGACTGTTCTTTCCAGAAAGTGGTTATATATTATTTTGTAAAGTACTTAGAAAGTGGAAAGAGGATTTCTCATTGGTCATCTTTGTGCTGTTTTCGAGCCAGATCAAAGTTTAGAGTCTGTTTATGATCAAGATGTTGGTAATGCCATGAAATGATGTATGATGCAACATGCGTGCAACTGGTAAAATGTGATAGGCTTGTCAGGGCAGCAAATGGTCGCCGTCTTTTTCAACCGCACTCCCACCGCACACCAAATGTTTGATCTCATCTCTGAAGTGCGCAGCCCCCGGTGCCTCCCTCAGGACGTTTGATGTTGGAGATCAGAGCGCGTGGTTGTGCAGGCACTCTTGGTGGTGGCGGTTTCGCCATTAACCACGCCCACACTCAGACTTCATGCTGTCAGGTACATTCAAAAGAATTTTGCCAAATGCCACTTCCCTAAAATCTGCAGTTTCCTACTGTTGTGTGTGTTATATTAGCAGCATCTTACTCAAGTTTCCTCGAATAAAAATAGTGGAAAAAAACATAAAGCATCTCTGGCTCTGCTGCAGTCTATCATCACCCTCTGGCTGAGAGATGTAGCATGCCTCAGATTTCTTTCACCACAGCCTGATTCCTTCTCTCTTGTATCTATTGATCTCCATCTCTGCCCTGCCAATAGCTCCTTGTCTGTGAGACCTTTCCCCGTCCTCCATCTCTTATTCATTATTCATCACTCAGCTCTTTCAGCCAGGCCGCAATACCTCTTACCTCTACATGATCATTGTTCTGTTGTGCACTGTATGCTCTAACTGTTGCTTCATTAGTAAGAATATTGAAACAGAAAAGAAGATCATAATATTTATGCACAGTCAGTGCACTAGTGCAACCAGATAAAAAGTCAAACACCAGTCATCATCAGGGAGCCATGAACGTCTGTCAGAGTGAGCTATGCCACTCCTAAAAAATTGATTACAACTTTGCCTGTTCCAGCTCAGCTTTTTCAAGGTATGATGGCTCAGTCGTGCTAAAAGAGTGAAATTGTGTGTGTCGGTGAGCAGAGATTAAGTGTTAATCTCTGTAAATTGACTCTATAAGAAGGAGGAGGACTTCCCAGGAATCTTTTCATTTTCGATGCATCTGAAGCAAAGGGAAGAGGCTATTGTGAGTCACAAGTCTTAATTTGAAAAACACGATTGAGTTTAACTTCCATTTTCTTCCCTCATAAAGTCTCTGATTTGGAAATATCTTCTCACAGTATGTGTGCTCATATCTCCCTGGGCCTGAGTAAGATGCACTTAGATGGATCCTCATTTGTCCTGTAGGAGTTTTTACTTAGCCAGTTAAGATGTATTAGTATCTTGGGGTGGGGAACTCTTTCCACAGTATTATAAAAACAAATCATTTTCTGAGCGTTGATCAAAACTGATGCTCCTGTTTGCTCCGTTTCACAATTACGAACACGAGCCGGGCAAATGCATGGAAACAATTCGCTTTTATTTACTGAAGATTTGTTGTGGAAAATATAGTGAGACCAGGTTTTCTTCTTGCAGAAGTAATCTTTCAGGAGTAATGAATAGTATAAGAATAGATAGATTTATTATAAAAAATAAATTATATTGTGGAGAAGAGAGATGAGCATGCAGCAGGTGCAGTCATACACAGGGTTTTCTTTGTACTCTACACCAACTAGGTGTAAACGATTGGACATTCAACAAGCAAATGGTAGAAACAAAACACTGACTGGAAATCAGTCAGGTCATCATGTTTTACTGACTGACCTATTCAGATCTCCCCAAAATGGTGAGCCCTCACCAAATCCATCACACAGGTTCTTGTGACTGAACTGGTCTTCTTGTCTTTCTTCTCTAACCTAATGTAAACCAACTAATACAGTTTGGTCCATAAGATTTCGGGCAATGACACAATTCTGTACCCCACCACAATAGATTTTAAACAGACAACAATGACTGAAGTGCAGTCTTTCAGCTTTAATTTAAGAGGTTTAGCAAAATTATTGAAGCAATTGTTTAGGAAATACAATCATTTTATACATAGTGCCTCATTTTCAGAGGTGCAAAAGAAATTGGACTATAACTGACTGATAAAGAGTGTTTTGGCTATCTCATCCCATAACAAATAAGCAGATACAAGCTCTTGAGTTGAACTTGAATTTAACTATTGATTTACTGAAACTCTTACTGCAAGTAAAGGAGGCCTGCATCAGGCTGAAAAAATGAAATAAACCTATGAGAGAGATAGCAAAAACTTTAGAAGTGGCCAAACCAACAGTCTGGTATGCTCTCAGAAAGAATGAAGACATTGACTCAGCAACACCAAAAAGCCTGAGAGACCTCAGAAACCAGCTGATTATTATTTCCATGGTTAGAAACAAACCTTTCGCAACATCTTGCCAAGTCCAGAACACTCTGGAGGAGGTACAGTATGTGTATCATTGTTAAAGTCTACCTAAACGAAAATGTAGATTTACAACATGGTACACACAAGAAGAAGAAGGCCACGTTAGACTTTGCCACAAAACTGTAAAAAAAAGCTTTCACAGTTCTGAAAAAAAAAAAAGTACTTTATAGATGAAATCAAGATTAACTTGTTCCAGCATGATGGGGAGACAGAAGTATGGAGAAGCAGGGAAACAGCACATAACATCACACTATCCGTCAAACATGGTGAAAGCAATGTTATTGTATGGGCCTGCCACTGGAACCGGGCCACTAGTATTTATTGATGATGTGACTGCTGATAGAAAAAGCAGGATGAACTGTGAAGTGTACAGGGCTACACTCTCTGCTCAGGTTCAGCCAAATGCTGCAAAACTGATTAGACAATCTTGCACAGTGCAAATGGATAATGACCCAAAGCATACTGCACAAGCACCTCAAGAGTTTCTCAAGGCAAAGAAATGGAATATACTTCAGTGGTTAAGTTAGTCAGCTGATCTCAACCCAACAAAACATGCTTTTCAGTTATTAAATAAAAAACCAAAAAAAACCAAGGCCTTTACTGCAGCCACCTTGGCTGCAGTAAAGGCCTAACAGAGCATATCAAGTCATTAACTGCAAAGGATTTTTATCCAAGTATTAAAACAATCCTTATCTTTAAAATCATGTTAGTTGGTTCAGTTACTTTTGAGCCTCTGAAAATAAGAGACTACATATAAAAACGATTGTATTTCCTAAACAATTGATGCAATACTTTTGTTGAAGCCCTCGAATTAAAGCTGAAAATCTCACATTTTGCCTATTTAAAATCCACTGTTCTGGTATACAGGGGCAAAATGACAAGAGCTGGGTCATAGTCCAAAAAAATTATGTATTATAAAAATGCTGCATCGTATTTATCAAAAATAAAGCTCCAATTCCATTAATTTCTGTTGATGTGCTCCAACAATTATCTGGGAAAATGACTGTCTGTGAAAGTACCTTCAGTTTTCCCAGTTTAGCTGTGCTAACACAGTAACTAACAGACAGCAAAGCGCGGCCTTGTGAGATGATATGGAGTGAAAATAAATCATCAGACAAATATGTGTAAATTATGTGCAACTATAATATTTAGATTGAGAGAGTGAAATTGATCCGTGTAGTTTATATTATGCTATATTCTAATATACTCACTATATTTGTATTTATCCTATCATGTCTCTTAACTGAAATAATCGACTCAAAGCTTTAACTTTCAGTTTGGAAATCTTTCAAGAATAAAATCAAATCTAGTTTAGGGATTTGATCGTGCAGCTTCAAAATGTATCGAGTTTGCTGAAAGAATCATGTTACTGTTGGTTGAACTTGTTTTCCCTGATCTTTCCCTTTGAGCTCAGTGTTATTAAATGTTAAAGATGTTGTTTTCTCCACTAAGCTTCCTGCATTTGGAAATCTAACACACCATTATGTTTAAAATGCGACTTAGAGTAAACATGTTTTTATGATGCTACATATTTGTTTTTATATGATTTTTGCTTTCAGATCAAATAGTTGCCATTCACGTTTGTAGATTGCTGATTTATGTGGATTGTCAGACTTGGTCGTGAACGTGCTTTCTCTCCCTCCACAGAAGAAGTCGTTGATCGCGACCAGTCTGATTGTGGCGATGTCGCTCTTCGTGGTCGTGGTGAACTACTCTGAGAAGCCCTACTTCCTCCTTGGTGAGACTTTCAGCAGCCACTGGATGTTCTCCAAGGCAGCCATACAAGGCTTTCAAGCCTCACCTGGGCTACGTCAGTATCCCCAAACAGGAGGTGAGGAACGAACACCTGGAAACACCAGGAATGACTCACGCAATGAGAAATAAGAGCTTAATATAAGTATCAGTTTATTTAGATTAGCTATAAATGCTAGATAACACTTGCACTTATATATATTTTTACAATTAAAAGAAGACTGGAAAACAATTAATAATAATTGTTTTCCAAAGTCAGACTGTATATAAAGGATGGTTGTTGCCACTATGACGTCACCCTGTGACGTTTTTTTTAAAATCACATTTTAAATCCTCTATTTTAGCTTTGGTTTTGTATTTTTTCTGACATAATCAGATGGGGACAGAGTGCTAAGTTATCAGCATATGCTAGCAAGCTAGGTTAACATGATGTGTCCATATACACTGTATGGGTGAAAACTGCTAATTCAGTGGATTTCAGACTGTGGGGTGAGGAGCTGCTGCAGGTTAGGTGCAGCAAACCAAGCAAAATGTATCAATTCAGAGTAAGGGAAATAAAGTTTATTTTTAGGGAAAATAAACAAACAAAAGCTTTTATTTAAGTCAAATTAATCTTGGATCATTTTCTATTGCTAAGATTGATTTAAAAAAATGTGGGGTATGAGCTTTTTTTCACCTATTGAAGTGGGGAACTACTTTGCTAATTAGTGCGAGTCAAAAGAGTGATAAAATACTGACCAACACAGACTCCTGTACCACACAGCAGCTTTATTATTTGTCAGCTAATTCCATTAAGTACCCTTCAAAAGGCACCACAACACTGTTGAGTTCAGTGACCTGAATTAGTAGAGGTGAAGCGTCCCATTGGCTTGATTGACTCCAGCTGCTTGTGTCTGCAGACCTGTCAATCACATTAGTCACACCCCCTACTTTTAAGCCTAAATAAAATCCAAACAGTTAAGGTCAAATGTGCTAAAGAGCCAAGGTGCAACAAATTGTGAGTAAATCACTCAATGCAGCATTTAAGTAAACATTAAAAACAAAACACGTAAAACAAAAAAATGGGACAAATTAGTGAAAAAGTACAAAATGGTCACATTTCAGTGACAAAGGCAAACGAGAAGATTAACAAAGTGACTAAAAGCAAATTCAAAGATGTTTTTACTGAATGATGAGAAAACACAAGCTTTGGCTATAATGTTGTTAACATTAACATATTTTCTTTCACATTAGTTAAAAAATGTTTCTGCTGCAGTCTTACAATAAAAGAATTTCATGTTTTATGATGATATGTTTTTTTTTTTTTACATTTTTGTATATATACATTTATAATATTACATGCTGAGGCTCATTACTTACGTCATACATGACTAATGTGTTCTTCTACAGTGCATTTATATTCTATAATCATTTATTAACATTAATCTGTCATCAATCATCACCTTCACAATGAAGGTGTATTCTATTCAAAATGCCGCACCCCCTTAAAGATTTTCTTAATTTATTATATCAGATTCTCTGTTATGGATCAGAAAATGCCTGTTTGATGTCCCTTGTGTGCCTTATTTATTTTTAATTCCAAACACCCGTGTCCGTGATCCCATTCTTCTCCCTTCAAACAGCTTTGTGCTGTATATTCCCCGCACAATTTATGGAAATTGAAATATCAAAGCCTTTTAATTCCCACCACATCAAAATGTAAAACCAAGCTGTGTGTTTATTGTTTGGGAAGGCGGCCCGTTGAAACGCAGCGCGTTGTGCCTAAACTATTGGATATTGAATAGCTATGCTAGAGAAATGTACATTTTATTAACCATGGATGTATGTAACATTTCCGGGTGAAAATGAACTTTCAAAAATCGCCCTTTCAGTGCGGATCCACTGATCCTTCATGTGAAGTGGATGTCTTATATTCAGCAGGGTGATATTTGCAGATTAATGCAGAGCGCCATTCTCTGCCGCTGGAGAGTTTCATCCATACAACATGGGCCCAGAGGCAATCACACTTTACGCCAGTCTCCACGTCTGCACCTCCTTCTGCCTCCAGACAAGCCTGCTTAAATCACTGCCCTCTCCCCATGGAGATTTATGTAAATGGCTCAAATTCTCCCACCAGTGAGTTCTCTGTATCTAATCAGAAAGGCAGTGATTGGCCCAAGAATGAGTGTCAGAAGTGTTCTGCACACTTATGAAATTTCTGACAAACGATGGACGAAATTGTGGAGGTCTGGTCAAGGTGATACTCCTGTGCCAGGTGTCGTAAGTGATGAAGTTGGGGAAGAAGGCCTGCTATGTGAGCTGTCAGCCTGTGTTAAGTACACAGCGGCACCTTTAGAAGCTGTAACATTTCACCTGGACAGTAAGGCAATCTCACATGATCCACAGTGAGGTGTCATTTGAAGTGTTATAAACCTCTTGCAAGCATGTATAATGCATAACCCGGTAGCACGGGTATGGCCTGCCTTTTTTTATTCATTTGATTGAGTCTGTCTCCAGCGGTGATAAATTGTTCCTGCCCTGCTTTCAGGAGAAATAGAAAACATTTGTCTTGTGGCACTTTACATCCATGCCTCTGGTCCATCACAGAGCGAGAGAGAAACTCAATATTTTCATTTGGATGTGGGCATTTTAAATGCAGGCCTTTCAAAATGTACACAATGGAAAACAAGGTGAGGAAGTATTTCGATTTTTGGAGCACTTTGTGGTTAATGTTAATGAGAAAGCTTCTGGTTTGTGGCCTGTGTTGCACCGGCTAATAAAATATGCATTATTATAAGTAAGTCCTCTCCAAGTTATTATCAGCTCTTTATCGCAGACAAGAACTGGACTAAATTACATAAATGTTACATAACTTCCAAAACCATCTGCTTAAATTACTCAAATAATGCATTACTTATCAAACATTTAAACCTGCGTGAGTGAAGAATTATGTGTTTCAGAATTAGCAACAGTGTTTAGATTTGAATGTGTGGGAAACATCTGACATCTAATAGTCACTTACAGGGTTTTTTTTTGATCATTTATTTCGATTAACTGTTTTTAGATTTTTTTATTATTTGTGGTACTGTATATGAGTTTACTTTATTACCCTCAGTTTCCTGCTCTTAGCCGGTGTGGTCTTGTGCTCCTGTAGCCCATCTGCTTCACGGTTTGACATGTTGTACATTCAGAGATGCTTTTCTGCATACCTCGGTTGTAACGAGTGATTATTTACTGATTAGTTATTGTTATTGTCCTCTCAGCTTGATGCAGTCTGTCCATTCTCCTCTGATCTCTGCCATAAACAAGCATTTTCACCCAGAGAACTGCCGCTCACTGGATATTTTCTCCTTTTCAGACCATTTTCTGTAAACCCTAGAGATGGTTGTGTGGGAAAATCCCAGTAGATCAGCAGTTTCTGAAATACTTCGACCAGCCTGCCTGGCACCAGCAACCATGCTTCATTTTCAGTGATTTAAATCACCTTTCTTCCCCATTCTGATGCTCAGTTTAAATTTCAGTAGGCTGTCTTGACCATGTCTACATGCCTAATTGCATTGAGCAGCTGCCATGTGATTGGCTAATTAGATATTTATGTTAAAAAGCAGTTAAACAGGTGTGTCTAACAAAGTGGCCATTGAGTGTAAGTTAGCTGTCACTACTTATAAATGCTGGGCCTATAATTTGTAAGTCATTTGTAAGTTACCCAACCCAGAAAGCCCTCTAGGAAGGGGAAGCAATGTAATGGTGCTGTAAACATTCATTTAACACTGTTTGTTGTTTAGACAAGGATTAATAGGATTAATTAAACAAATACAACAAAGTCTTTAATCTAGTGAGGGATATTTGGCATGGCTGACTCCTGGTTTAAAATTCTCTTAAAGTTTAAAGCTAAAAATATTACAGCATGAGAGTCTACTGCCATGCTAGCAGCTCTGTAAGGCTGTCCTTTGGAGCACATGCTAATGGAGATTGCATGTAAAGATGGATGGAGCCTCTAGGCCTGAAAAGTAAAGGCACTGCAGGTGTGCCTTCAATTTGCATTCTTTCTAATGTCCAGCAGGGGGCGACTCCTGTGGTTTGAGAATGACGTCTGATTGCATGGTATTTTATGAAAAAATTACCCTGCTGCTTACTTGAGTGTGACCGCGGGACATTTTGCTTTTCTTTTATGTTCTCAATCACTAGTTTCAAGTATTCTTCAATATTACATGATGTTCATTTTGTGAATTATGTTTCCATTAAGAGTAATGGTGCAGTCACACTAGGGAAAACAGTGGCTGGAGACTGCAGCATGACCAGAATTAGTGCAGTGTGATTTTGTTGCCTTTGACACGGTTGCTTCACAGACAGGGACTAGGTCTGCAGAGTGACTTTAGTTTGTCAGCATGACCATAAAACGGCAATAAGATGGAGGCAGTCTGTTATCAGTCTGCAAACAGTTTGGCAATGAATAGGGTCAAGAAGATGACAGTTACATGCCATCAATTTGTGATAATATGCCAATTAGCTATCCCAATCAGTTCCTGAATTTGAAAAAATTCGATTTAGTCACCGCATGATTTTTCTTAGTTGCAAGAAGGTCAGTATCCTAATTATAGTTTAGTGTGAGTGAGCCACAAAATAAATGATAAAACTGGGTATGATTTAGTAAGTGCCCGTCTTGTGAATAACAGCCCATGAGTTCATGTATTTATTACTTCTAGGCTGGACTATTGTGACTCATTATTATCAGGCTGTCCTAAAAGCTGCCTGAAGCCTTCAGCTGATCCAAAAATGCTGCAGCTAGAGTACTAACGGGGACGAGAAAGAGAGAGCATATTTCTCCCATATTGGCTTCTCTTCATTGGCTCCCTGTTAAATCCAGAATTTAATTTAAAATTCTTCCTGTTACATACAAGGCCTTGAATAATCAGGTCCCACCTTGTCTTAAAGACCTCATAGTACTGTATCACCCCAACAGAGCTCTTCGCTCTCAGGCTGCTGGCTTACTTGTGGTTCCTAGGATACTTAAGAGTAGAATGGGAGGCAGAGCCTTCAGCTTTCAGGCCCCTCTTCTGTGGAACCAGCTCCCAGTTTGGATTTGGGAGACAGACACCCTCTCTATTTTTAAGATTAGGCTTAAAACTTTTTTTTTTGATTGAGCTTATAGTTAGGGCTGGATCAGGTGACCCTGAATCATCCCTTAGTTATGCTGCAATAGGCCTAGCCTGCTGGGGAGTTCCCATGATACACTGTGTGTTTCTTTTCATTCACCTCTTTTTACTCAGTTTATACCCCATTCTGCATTTAATCTCTGGCTCAGAATGTCTTTTGTCCTGTCTCTCTCGTCCTCTCGCAAAAGGTCTGCCCCTCCCTGAGCCTTGTTCTGCTGGAGGTTTCTTCCTGTTAAAAGGAAGTTTTTCCTTCCCACTGTCACCAAATGCTTGCTCACAGAGGGTCGTTTTGACTGTTGGCTTTTTCACTGTATTATTGTAGGGTCTTTACCTTATAATATAAAGCACTTTGTGGCAAACTTTTGTTGTGATTTGGCACTAAATAAATAAAATTGAACTGAACCCAGGGGGCATGAGTAATGTCCTCAGCTTAGAGATTCCACTCCTCGCATGGCTCTTCTGGCTCCAGAATCCCAAGATGGCAACATCCAAATGCCAAACTTAAGGCTTCGAAGTGGTAGATCACAAACAAAGCCACTGCATGCTCACAGTGAGAGTACAAGAAGCTATAATAGTTACTATGGTCAGTGGCAATTTTAACCCGTTAACATTAGCACTACATTAGTGGGTCATAATCAAAGAGCCACTAATGGACCACGTACATTTAGAAATGTGGGCTTTAACCAATGCAAGCAAACAAAAAACCCAACAAAGAATCATAGCTTAAAAAAAAGAAACAATAAGCTAAAGTAATCAAACTGTCAAACAAAATTCTAATTTTTAAAATAACTTATTAATAGCTCCTATTACTCTCATCAAAACTAAACATGTTCATATTTTCAAGTTTAGTTAAGGTATGTCTTGATTATTTGTTTCGGAGACAGGTTTTTGACCTGTATTTTTCTTCTTTATTGTAATGTAAAGGCCCCAAGAGGAGCATTTGGAATTAACTACTTTCCCCCATAGAGACAGATAAAGCTACTTTTTAAGCAGAAAGACTTCGAAGTCCCAGGGAAGTGTCTTATAATGAAATATTTGGCATGTTAA
This sequence comes from Archocentrus centrarchus, assembly GCF_007364275.1. Classification (NCBI taxonomy): domain Eukaryota; kingdom Metazoa; phylum Chordata; class Actinopteri; order Cichliformes; family Cichlidae; genus Archocentrus; species Archocentrus centrarchus. Next base: position 26,753,651 of record NC_044362.1, on the reverse strand, counting down.
TGTAATAATTATTGCTTATTAATTAATCGTGTTCAGAGCATTTTAATGAACACGCCAAGGTTAAGTTCACACCCCAGTGCTATAATTTAATGATGGCCGTGTCCCCGGCATTAAGCCTGCTTTTTAAATAACCCACTTTATTTTAACACGCTCATGCATTAAAAATCTAAAGCTTTGGTGAGTAGATTTTTTACTTATCAGAGTGCCCGAATTACTGGGATTATAAAAGTGCACTCTGTTTGTGATTACTGCCGGCCACACTGAAACAGCACCGTCGTGAGCATGAAACTGAAACATGAATCAAAGCGAAGAGAGGAAGAGGAGGAGGCTGTAACATTTTATTGATTTACAGGACGTAAAACTCAGATTTATTGGAGCTAGATTCCGGTGCATGCTGAATAAAAAGTGTTCCAGCGGGGTTTGTCGTTATTAGATGAGGTTTCTACTCTTCCGTAATGCATGTAAATGAGATTAGAGGCAATAATGTTCACTGCTGTTTTTATTTGTGTGACTGTAAACTGCTTACATGCCTGTTTTTGTCTTTAAATACTCTGTTTTAATGGAGGAAAATTCACTTTTAGTTAATTTTCTGCTTCATACAGTGAAGCAGAAAACCTCAGTGTTTGATTATTTGCCACTGAGCGACTCCACTGCGGGAGAAGTGGGGTTAAATGCCTTGCTCAGGGACTCCTTGTTGGTAGGTTTCCAGTAACAAACCCATATGTCTCACATACAGTTAGCCAGCCAGTGCTCCCCACAGAGCCCAGCCAATCTGTGTGTGCTAAAAGGCGTGATGGAGTTATGAGCTAGGCTGAGAGGAGCGGGTGATGATGGACGAGCTGCTGGCAGCTCAAGGCTGCGGTGATGTGTGTCTCAACCACCCAGTAAATGGAGACCGGGTCCAGAGATCCTTTCTTAACCCATGATTGAATCCATACGTGAAAGAGAAGGCAATACCAGGAGCCTCAGCTGGAGTTATGTCAGTAAGAAATATGTCCAATAGAAAGAAAACCAGCTGTGGTTTTGTTTTGTTTTTTCTTTTTGATCTTGTGTTATAAGTGTGTTGTGAGTGCTGATAAGCCATGTAGCTGGAACAGTATTTACTGGAATGTCTTGTGAGATCCTGTTTGCGCACTAAAACACTCGTGTTTGCTGATCAAACTCCAAAGAGTTTCACATTTGCAACCAGAATGCATTAAAAGTGCAGCAAAAATGCAATTTGCATTCAAACCAGTAACATTATAGTTATTCTCCATTAAGCAAATGATGAACAAGGTTTAGTCATGACACAATGCGTTTTCTTTTCCTAACTTTGTCTTGCATTCATTTACTTAAGTAAGTTTAATCTCATCAAAACAAACCAAGCATATTAGCTTCAATTAGGTAAATCTCCCATTTCGGATTCAGGGAGGGCTTTCTTCCTCTGTTGGCAAAGCGTAGCTAAGGGCTCTTACTGAAGATTCATTACAAATCCCCCTGCTCCTGTAATGTATAATAATAAGATATATATATATAAAAAAATATACAGTAAGATAAATGACACAACTTGCTTGCTTCTCTGTCATCGTCGCAGCTGTAACCTCTGAGGTCCCATTTTCAATTAACTTAATCTATGTTAGTTCTGGGCAGTGTGACATCAGTCTTAGGGAATAAAAGAAAATTATAGAGGCCAGTAAAACCTTGATTAATATTTTTTTTTATGAATAATCACTAAATGCATTTTTGTTTAAAGTCCCTTGCCAAAACATCACTTAAATAATTTTACTGAACACATATAAAATATATCACAACCTGTAACAACACAAGATGAAAATGAAACAACATAAAATGCAGCATAATTTAGAAGGAAACCACTTATTCAGTATTAAAAATGTATTTAATTTCATTAGAATGAATGTACACTCACTGGCCACTTTATTAGGTGTACATGTTCAACCACTTGTTAATGCTGAAGTTCAAAGTGAGCATCAGGGGGGAAAAAAAAGCTGAGGCATGGTTGTTGGTGACAGACGGGCTGGTCTGAGTATTTCAGAAACTGTTGAGCACACAACCATCTAAAAGATTTACAGAGAATGGTCTGAAAAAAGATCATATCCAGTGAGCGGCAGGTCTCTGGGCAGAAATGGCTTGCTGATGTCACAGGAGACTGACTGCCAGACTGCTTTAAACTGATAGGAAGGCAACAGCAACTCAAATAACCACTTGTTACAACCAAGGAATGCAGAAGAGCATCTCTGAAGCAGATGGGCTACAGCAGCAGAAGACCTCACTGGGCGTCTGTTGTCACATTCGAGCTTTAGGGTCAGAATTTGGCACATAAACAACATGAAAGCTGGCCATGTCCATCCCTTTATGACCACAGTGTACCCATCTTCAGATGGCTGCTTCCACCATGATAATGCGAAATATCACAGAGCTCAGATTATCTCAAACTGGTTTCTTGAACATGACAATAAGTTCACTGCACTCACATGGCCTCCACAGTCACCAGATCCCAATCCAGTAGAGCACCTTTGGGGTGTGCAGCTGAAAAATCTGCAGCAACTGTGTGATGCCATCATGTCAATATGAACCAAAATCTCTGAGGATTTTTCAGCAGCTTGTTAAATCTATACCAAGAATTAAAGGAGTTCTGAAAGCAAATGGGGGTCCAGCCTGGTACCAGCAAGGTATACCTAATGAAGTGTCCATTAAGTGCAATTTAAAGACCTAATTTAAAAAGTCTTTATTCGTTTAAGATCTTTATGTGATTTTTGGTACTGCTTAGTATGCTTTCAGGAGGTCATTTTAGCGTAATGTAACATTTTCTAACATTTTTAAGATTCTGTAGATGATATCATTTTGTTTTTCCACGATAATTTCAGGATATTTAATATGTTTCCCTACCAGTTCTCATGTATTTGTAGCTTCCCAGTGATGGCGCATGTAAAGACCTTATTCTCCAGCAACAGAAGCAGGTGATAACGCACTGCAGTATTTTGCACTGTGATAAATTTCCTTTCTGCCTGCTCTCTGTTGTAATTATCTTGCTTTCTTGTGGCTTTATTTTATGAGCTGTGCCACAGTCCTGCTGAACTTGCATTGATAGGAAGTGATGAAAGTTGCAGGCTGTTGTTTGATCCTTTATCTCGCACACTTCACAGAAGGACCTGAATCAACTTTTTTTAAAAAAACCTCTTTAAAACAAATGACAGAACAACCAAAAAACCTGGATCTTAAATTGCACATTAACATTTGTGAGTGGACTTCTTATTAGGGGTTGGTGATCTCGCTAAAAGGCTGTGCAACTCCACAGTCTTGACTACAACTCCACCCCTCAGATTTTAGCTATGCTCAGATTTTATTCTCACTTCAAGTGGTGATTAGTCTCTTTCAGGTCGTAGTCACGCTTGTGGCTGTTCTTTGCCTGCCCTGCTGTCTTCTGATTACAAAATAAAATAACTGGAATGCTTCTGGCATCCAATGAACACTGTGCCGCAATCACACTCCAGCTTAGTTCAATATTAAATGGTCAGATTGTCCTCCATTACGTGTAGACTTGATTCCTGACCTGAGATTTACTCTTGAGACTTCATTGAAATTGAATGTAGATTTTTCCTGGTCTCTGAAGACTCGTGCTTGATCTGGACTGTGACTAGAGACTTAAATTGGACTTGTCTTGATATCTTTAATTACATTTGACCCTGTGTGCTCAAATTGCTTTGATTCCTCCTCTTCATTTTAGAATTGAGTCAGTTTAAATAACATGACTTAATTTGTCTGCTAGGCACGAACTGTTTTAGTCAGAAATAAGAAATGCTAAAAATCCTAATAAATATAAATCACTGAGAATACAGTCACTTTCTGTGATTGGCGTTATAAGAACTGACTTGTCTGATATTTTTAGGAGATGCATTAAAGGCAGTGGTTAGGGGTTAGGGTTAGGATTGGGCATGGGATTTTCTGGTTTTTAAGTGGGCCGCAGCACTCTTGACTTTGGGAACCACTGATCTATGGTATTGATTTGAAAATCCTAGATGACATCTTTATCGAGTTATCACATTCACAAGATTTTCAAAAAATTTGACCTCTGGCTTTGACCTTGAGGGGTAAAAGCAGCTTCATATTTAAGTAATAATAGTAATATTAGTTATAAGGAGGACAAACTTCAAACATTCTCCTTCCTACGTACATCTCCGTCTCTATATTTCCTTACACACCTTTATTCTCTCCCCCATTCTGTCTCATCCTCTCTCTAAGGCTGGCAGGGGGATCTGCCAGATCTGGGAGCTGTCGCTGGCTCCCGGACCTTCCCAAACCGCAACCTATGGCTGAGCTTCCCATTTTTGTGTTACCTGCATTGTCCATAACCATTGTTTCTTTATTTGGGGTTGTGGTCCTTGCTATGAAAACGTGTGATAGGAGAGGCTGGGACGCTTTCTCTTAGCTAAGCCTGCCCTCTAACTTCTGTTGGGAGCAACAAAAAAAAAATAAAATAAAGATCCAAACAGAGACTTAAGTTTTAGTGACAGATAAAGACCTCTATTATTGGCCTTGGCAGAAGAAGTGCTCTTCAAGTGTCCTTCAAGTTATAACTGACTTGCTTTCTCTCCTCCAGCCCCTGAAGCTGAACTGTGAACTGTGCAGCATCGTGTCCAGCTCTGGTCAGATGTTGGGCCAGGCGGCCGGCCCGCAGATCGACCGTTCTCCCTGCATCTGGCGGATGAACAACGCACCCACACGGGGGTTTGAGAACGATGTGGGCCGGCGCACGACTCTGAGGGTCGTCTCTCATACCAGTGTCCCTCTGCTGCTGCAGAAGCCCCAGTACTTCTTCGGCCAGGGCAACGACACGGTCTACGTTGTGTGGGGGCCGCTGCGGAACATGAGGAAGGACGGGAAAGGCATTGTGTACAACATGCTGCGACAGGCGTCGGAAAACTACCCCCACGCTCGCATCTATGTCACCACAGAGGACAGGATGAACTATTGTGACATGATCTTTAAAAAAGAGACCGGAAGAGACAGGTGAGTCAAACGGCAGTTGCCCTGTTTTCGTTTTTGGCACAGCAGACCTCCACTTTTTCACTCTGACATATTTGCTGCTCAGTACTTTGACATCCACTCCTGTGTTTGTTGCTATAATATTGATCTTATCAGTGCTGATGGTCTGCTCATTGCTCTGTGCTTTTCTTGTCTCAAATCTTCTCTCTCATGAGGCTTCATCAAAGTGAGTTACTTAACTTAGCCTCTAAAGAGGTTCTGCATGGCACTGGGGGCCATTTTTTGAAAAATGAGCTCTTACACTGCGCCTTAGAAGTGTGCTGTGCCTGGGTTACAGACATCAGCCAAATGCTGGTCTGGGGAAAATCTGGTTAATGAGGTAGCATGATTCTGGCAGTCTTTCTAAGCACCCCCAGGAACAGCTGGTCTCACAACTTCTCCGACGGCGTCTTGGCACATTCTGAAAAACAGTGAAGTGATTTAAGTTGCAGATCAGTGAAGGTTTTGGTTTTTGGGGACATTTTACTACAAAGTGTTCAAACTGCAAACTGTTAATGACAGACTCACCTGGTTATTCTTTTTTTTTCTGTCAATTCCCCAAAGAGAATTGCAGGTTAATGACTATGAGATCGAGGCTCGAGGCCTGCTTTTGTTTAGGGTGAACCTAATTTCTTAGATGAGTCTTTGCTCATTTCCACAGCGCTCTATACCTCTCCCTCGCCCACATGTCATTAAGACCTCTCTTAACTTCTTAAGAGGATTAACATGTTTGGTAATGGGCGTAGCATCCTTTCCATTTCAGCTCCATTGTCTCTCTTATTCATGATGGCAGGGTTAACACTGAATTTCATGTAGAGCGTCCATGTTCAGCTTGGCTCAGCTGTTCCGAAGGCCTACAAAGCACAGATAGAGGCGTGGGATTAGGGAGGGATGCTCGGGGAGAAGAATCTCATTACACGACATAATGCTCCTGGGTGAGATGCAGCACTTCAATCATTACTGATTGGTACCACAGACCAAACTCGATGTGTAACAACGAACTGCATCAAATGAAAATGTGATGAGCACTGAGAGGTTCATCTATATGTTTGTGTCTCCTGCCTAGCCGTCATTTTTTGCGCCTGTCAAACTCGGCTGCACGTATCTCTGTATTTTAATGTAATCAGAGGTAGAGAAGGGAATAATTGCTGTTATTATGTTGAAATAATACAGTAAAGCACTGCTCTGCAACTCTTTATGTGTCTTAGGCACGCAAGCTGCATAAAATCATGGTCCTTTCCTTTTCTTACCCATGCAAACTACATTTATTAGTGTCTACAGCAATATAATAAGTCTTAAAATACCACAGCGGCCTGTCTGCAGTTACCTTGTAATTTGTGTGTGTCTGTGTTTGCTGGTTTACTGTCACCAGTTTCTGCATGCGGGGATAATCATCAGCTTGGCAAAGATGGAACACTGATCGAACACAACTCTAATTATCCAGATTGCCGCAAGCAGCCTAGGAGACGTGCCGTCCTGGCTTCGACTTGCTTACTTGATCAAGGGGAGCGCAGCGTCAGTGCTGACTGATTAGCCAGCCGACCGTGTAACTGTCTCTCAGCCTGTCAGGAAGCTCAGTCATCTCTGGACAGAGCTGAGGAAATTAAACTGTGGGGTAAATTAGAAAAGAGGTTATGATAATCTAAATGGAGCTACAGTGAAGACCACCTCAATTAGGCTGATTTAAGTCAGGAGCAGGTCAAAAAAGGGGTGCAGACCACGTCACGGATCAGGATCACAGAGTGTGAGACAGATTCTGCCATAATATCACGTTCAGTCTTTAGCTTTTCCCTGTGTCTTTGATGCGTGTCAGTTTATCTTCTGTGAATGTGATTTTTTCCCTCCTTCGTAATTGCCTGCCCCGCCCACATTAGTTTCACATGTTATCGCTCTGTATTTATAATCCTGTCTCTCCCCACGTCAGTTTGTCTGTCTGTTGTTCAACCCGCCGTGTATTTCAGATTTTGTTTGTAGCAGCCCACTGGACTCTGTGTTTTTCTGGACTGCAGTAAGATTGTAGTCAGTTCTTATTGGCTTCATTAACTCCCTTTTTGCTGGTTATATTCCTGCTTTTGTCTTCATTCGGGTTCTCCTTTTGAAAAACATACAAAAAAGAAGATAATAAGAAACCAACTACATACTAAAAGTGAGCAAATTGTCTTTATATGAGATCATTTGCATAGTTAAGAGTAGATAAGAAATTTTAAATCTTCTGTAGTCCTTTATTGGCTCCCCTTAATAAGTGTACACTGTTTCTTTAGGGTATTAGGGTGTTACGTGATGACATTTAATCTTTAATGCTGTTTCTGGGTCCAAGCTCTTCATACATCAGCTGAGGCTCTCCTCTTTTCAACATGCTGCAATGTTGTTTCCCTTGTTTGTTAAACAGACACGAGTCCTTAAACCATTTACTTGCCATTCTCCTCCTGTACAGCTTTTATTAGCGCTATTCATGTGTAGCACATCTTTGAGCTAAGCTTATAAAATCTCATGGTATACACCACAGCCTCGGGGCTCACAATGTCCCAGACACCAAACGTTTTACACTTCAGAAAAGACGAATCACTCTTAGATTAGGGCTATTTTTTTTAAATAAACCTGGGTGGATTGTTGTGGATGGGGTCACTGCAGACACTCTTCGCTTTTATCTGTTTTCAGTGTCTGATATGAGTCAGCCCAGTGTTTATACAGTATTACAGGGGATTTAGACTTCTGTGTTAAATCTACACCATAGGTTTGACACCTAACCTACACTGCAACCTGGCGTGCACCTCCTTGTGAATATAACTACACGACGTGTCAGCGCAGCCCGCAACTATTGCGATTGGCCCGTTCAGTACTGTGGATTTCTCCTGTGCATTTCCAGCTACTTTATCATTGCAGTTTTTGAATGCATCAGCGAGAGAATAACACTCCTCAATATAAGGAATAATAGTCGTAGCCTCAAAGTAAGGACTCACAGAAGTCAGCAAATTCCTGGAGGGAGATTGCTGCAACAATTGGAATGGATGTGATATCAAATAAATCCATCCATCCATCCATCCATCCATCCTCTTCTGCTCATCCTGTTCAGGGTCACATGGGGGCTGGAGCCTATCCCAGCTGTCAGAAATAAAAAAGTTCTTCTAAACAATTTTTGTCACCTCAGATTTTTCCGTAGCGAAGTGTCACACTGAAAAATTCAGCATTTCTAATATCCATGCTGTACACGTTGACAGTTTTGCTTTGTTTTGGTTTTTTTTGCCATATAAACAAACTCAAAAAACTGTGCATGTAGTCTGGATTCAGGATAGTGTCGACTGTCTATTGTCGCAGAATGTGTTCCTCCAAAGAAAAATCAAGGAGCTGCTCACAGCTGGAAAAAAGAACTCAAAGCAGCAATCCATCAGAAAACAAATATAAATGTTTGGGGGGGGGAAATAAACTAATTTGTGATGATGTTCTCTCAGGATGTGCAGAGATGTAGAACATCTTCAAAGAGTTTCATTCATCAAACAATTTTTTTTTTATCCAATTATCACAAAAACACAAAAGATGAGTACATGTCATAAATGGGTAAAAGAAAAATCTCTTTCTCGGCACAAAAAAGTGTTTATGGATCACTCAGTTGTCTTGAGCGTAAAGGCAGGGTGACTGCTCGGGTTCATGTCAAGTCAAAACCATTAGTGCCCTCCTAGTTTCTCTCCCCATCCATCCTACTGTGAGAACTAAGAGCTAATGATGATAATCTAAAAGCAATAAACAGGAAATGGCCAATCCAGCTTCTATCAGGAGCCATGATAATGAACAGTCCTGCATGTGAATGTATTTGACAGCCACTTAAACATATGATTCATAATTGCGCACTGCGGCTGGAAGTCGCACGGGCTGAGGCTCGCTGTTATCAGCACCACCTCCTGAGCTGCAGTCGTCGGCTGTCGGAGCGTATCGGCGTGGGCCTGTTAGCGGCGGTAGATAACGGACCTGACGACGACACAGGACTTTAATCACACTGTCACTTTACAGCACTGCCACCTAGGCCTGCGTGACCTGGGTCTCTGCTTCCTGGCCAGCTGCTCGTTCGTAGCATCAGTGTGCGCTTCAGCTCGAGTGTGTGGAAGTGGATATTGAAATGAATGTGTGCGTTTTCATATGTGCGACACCTCCCCTCTGTTTATGATAGTGTGAGCAATGTTTTTTTTTCAGCTGGTGAATGTCTTTACCCCCTAATGCTGGAGATTTGGCTCAGGTGGTAGAGCGGGTTGGTGGATTGATCCCTTGAAGCTCAAGCTATCTATCTATCTATCTATCTATCTATCTATCTATCTATCTATCTATCTATAAGGCAGATTTTAGCTTTTGAAAATGCTTTTCTGACTTTTCCTTGTAATATAGCACATTATAACCAGCTAAAGTTTTATACATTGTCTTCAAATGGTTAAAAATGCTGCAGCCATTATCCCAAGTACAAAGATAATGGAGCACATTACTGCAGTGGTGGCCTCTCACTGTTGGCTGCCAGCACAGTTTAAATTCAGTATAAAAATTATGGTTAATTCTTATCAGCCTTGACATTGTGAAACCCCCGAATGCCTTTCTGAATTGTTGTGCTCAAGTCTGTCAAACCAGCATCTGGTGAGTGTGCAGGAACTCGACCTGAGGTGTCAGAAGGTTGAGCTGTCTGTATGAAGACAAAAGCTACTTTTGACTGCTCCCTCATTCACAAGAAGTCACCACAGCGGGTAGCTCCGCATATTTGATTTGGCATATTTTCTCCCCCCGGATGCCCTTCCTGACTCAACCCCAAAGGGATTTGTGTCTCCTCCCGGGATCAGACTGAGGATCTTGTAGATTTCTTGTGACAGAAATGCATATTTTAAACAATCTCCTCAAACTGATAGGAAGCCCTGTTAACAATAAATAATCCATTGATTGTTTTTTTGTTTTTTTTTTGCAGCAATGATATAATTTTACCTAAAATAATATACAAAGTAAAAACACCTTGAATTAGAAAATGATTACAATGGCTTTTTTTTTTTAAATTGTGGCAGTCTTTTCCAATCTGTTAAAAGTAGCAAAATCCAAAGTACACACACACACACACACACACACACACACACACACACACACACACACACACACACACACACACACACACACACACACAGTGCATTAAATCAAACTAGATGTGATGGAAAAGTCTATTTAAAGCAAAGTCTTATAGTGAGAGGTGTCAAACAGTAATCTGTAGTACTGCTGAATAGATATAAAACCTTGGTTACAATCTTCCTACAACATTACAACTTAAGTTTTCAATTTTACCTACTTTAATAAGAAAAAACACAATTATTTGTTTGATGCTTTCAGCATGAAGCAATTTCCAAGTTTTGTATACCTTTATTTTATATGTGAAAACTACAAAGAAACTTTAGAGCTATTCACAGATTTGAGGATCTTTATTTATCAAATTGAATTTGTTCTGATCCATCAATATATAATATGCTGCATGTTTAAAACATCTGCAATGTGTTTATGTGTTCCTTCTTTTTAATATTGCTGCATTGTTGGCTGACTGAAAAGTTGTTCACTAACGTGTTCACCAGCGGGACTTGGCTAAAGTAGAAATTCAAAACCCTGCCATTCCCAAACTTAAGATGGCCACATCCTATTTTGAAATCTGAAAATCTTCTGTGGCCCACCTAAACCTTAAATCACAACTCTTACAATCAAACGAGCACAAGAGGAAGTCATGGTTTAGGAGTATTATTGTGTTTAGGTTCAACTTACACATTAACCTAACTCACAAAAGATTCCTGGCTTGAGACTGGGTGGAGATACAGATCCCTTGGGGATTGCGTCCGGAAGGGTGTCTGGTCATATATGTATATATATATGTATATATATATATGTATATGTATATATATATATATGTATATATATATGTATATATATATATGTATATGTGTATATATATATATGTATATGTATATATATATATATGTATATGTATATATATATATATGTATATGTATATATATGTATATATATATATGTATATATATATGTATATATGTATATATATATATATGTTTTAAAATAAGATACACAGATATGTGAAAGAAAATATGTTAATGTTAGCAACATTAAAGCCAAAGCTTTTAGAATCACACTTGTGTTTTCTCGTCATTCCGTAAAAACATCTTTGAATTTGCTTTTAGTCACTTTGTTAATCTTCTCGTTTGCCTTTGTCACTGAAATGTGACCATTTTGTACTTTTTCACTAATTTGTCCCATTTTTTAGTTTAACGTGTTTTGTTTTTTTAATGTTTACTTAAATGCTGCATTGAGTGATTTACTCACAACTTGTTGCACCTTGGCTCTTTAGCACATTTGACCTTAATTGTTTGGATTTTATTTAGGCTTAAAAGTAGGGGCGTGGCTAATGTGATTGACAGGTCTGCAGACACAAGCAGCTGAAGCCAATCAAGCCAATGGGAGCTTCACCTCTGCTAATTCAGGTCACTGAACTCAACAGTGTTGTGGTGCCTTTTGAAGGGTACTTAATGGAATTAGCTGACAAATAATAAAGCTGCTGTGTGGTACAGGAGTCTGTGTTGGTCAGTATTTTATCACTCTGTTGTCTAATTAGCAAAGTAGTTCCCCACTTCAATAGGTGAAAAATATTCACACTTCACATATATATATATTTTTTTTTATGAATCTTTAGCAATAGAAAATGATCCAAGATTAATTTGACTTAAATAAAAGCTTTTGTTTGTTTATTTTCCCTAAAAATAAACTTTATTTCCCTTACTCTGAATTGATACATTTTGCTTGGTTTGCTGCACCCAGCCTGCAGCAGCTCCGCACCCCACCGTCTGAAATCCACTGAATTAGTTGTTCTGCACCCATACAGTGTATATGGATACACCATGTTAACCTAGCTTGCTAGAATATGCTGATAACCTAGCACTCTGTCCCCATCTGATGTCAGAAAAATACAAAAACAAAAGGTGTTTGTTCCTCGCCCCCTGTTTGGGGATACTGATGAAGCCCAAGTGAGGCTTGAAATACTTTTAACAGTTTGAGTTGAGAAGAGAAGGAGAAGCTTTGCAGTTGTATCATAAATCTGCAAATGTGAATTTGATATAAAAGCACAATAATATCCTCCATAAAAACAAATATATAGCATCATAAAAACATGCTTACTTACTAAGTCACATTTTAAACATAATGCTGTGTTAGATTCCAAATGCCAACAGTGTATAGAGTTGTGCTTTTGGAATTAGAAGTTGCATGAAGCTTAGTGGGGAAAACAACATCTTTAACATTTAATAACACTGAGCTCAAACGGAAAGATCAGTGAAAGAAAGTTCAGCCAACAGTGTCGTGATTTTTTTTTCAGCAAGCTCGATATATTTTAAAGCTCCGCGATCACGTCCCTAAACTAGAATTGATTTTATTCTTGAAAGATTTCAAAACAGAAAGTTAAAGCTTTGAGTCAATTGAGAAGCTTTGCAGTTGTGTAATAAACTGTAAATGGCAACTATTTGTTCTGAAAAAAAAAATAGATATCCTCCATAAAAACAAATATATAGCATCATAAAAACACGGTTACTCAAAGTCGCATTTTAAACATAATGCATGCAAATGCTACCAAAAACATCACCTTGGTGGAAAGGAAACTCATTTTGATTCAACAAGTATAGAGCACAGTATGCATCCATTTTAAACATAGCAGTAGGTGGTCAGTATAGTAAATGAGCCATGCCTCGGTAACCTAAAAAAAAAAAAGGATAATTAGATGGTTTTTATAGCAACTTAGAGCCTCTATCCAGAGGTGGCTCTTGCGTGCATCAAAACAAAAGGCAGCATTTGAGCTCTGCCCCTTCCTGAGCTTTCTGTCATCAAGATTTGAAGGGGCTGCATGTGATGACTGACAAACCACTACAGATGCCTGAAGGTCCCTAGCTTATTTACATCACCTCCAAACTGACACGATTTGATTTTGCGTGTTTTCGCATGTATGAACGAGAAAATGTAATTGTGTTCTTGGGAATGGAGGATCATGGGATTAAAGCCAGCAAAAATGTGGTGGTATATAAATATTTAGGCCAGACAGGGTGCATGGAAGTCAGTAAAAGGGAAAAAGCAGTAAATTACCGCTTTTATATACATTTTATTTGACTGACAAGAAGCAACATTTTGCTCTGCTGGGTCTTTATCAGGCAAACAATCAGAGCACAATATTCAGTGCATGGAGTCGCTCATTAAACATCACCAAAAAAACACTTTAATTACAATTTCACCAATTACTTTTATGCAGTTCATAAGGCCCCGTGGTAGACCCAGGACACGCTGGAGAGATTATGTATCTCGGCTGGCCTGGGAACGCCTTGGGGTCCCTCCGGATGAGCTGGAGGAGGTGGCTGGGGAGAGGGAAGCTTGGGCTTCTCTGCTTAGGCTTCTGCCCCCGCGACCCGGCCCCGGATAAGCGGAAGAAAATGGATGGATGGATGGATATTTCTCCCCTTATTCTGCAACACATCATGCAAGGCAAAAGCTTAAAAATTACCTGGGTGTGTCTATGTGTAGACTTGATTCAAGAACTTAAGGCCTGGCATTCATTTTTATATGCAGCTGCACTTGGCAGAATTTTTCTTTCAGCTCTTGCTGGTTGTTAGTCCCTATATTAGTGCAGGGACCTGTTTTGGCACCTTCTAATCAAAACATTAGTCTAAATCATGGCTTGTGGTCAAAAACTCCAAAGTTGACCATTAATTTCAAGAAAACACAGGTGTCATTTAGTTATACCTTATTTATTTTTGTGTACTCCAGTTTAGATTTAAACTAATCACCCATGAGAGTCCTTCAGAGTCAAATCTGGCTCAAGCTTCAGGAAATAAGAACTGGTTATGACACCTGCAGTGACAGGACTACTTCTTCTACAACAAAACAAACTGGTTAAATGGGAACCTTATGAGTGCCGCAGTAACATTTGGACATTGCCAGAATCGAATGCAACAAACACAAAGTCAGAAGTTGGACACAGAGCTGACAAGAAGATGCTGTTAATGCCTCAGGCACAAGAATCAAAAATGGATGATTCATCTGCAGTTCATCTTCAGGAGTGAGTCACTCTAGTCGCAGATTAACTTAATAGCAGATGCACCACTCTCGTGGGCCTCCAAATGTATGTGGAGAATTTTATTTTAATCTGTTTTTATTAGCGTGAATGTCACGTGCAGTCATGCTTCAAAATCTCCAGCCGTCCACTTCATATTGGTGTGAGTGCCTCTGGCAGTCAGCACTTACTCATCCCAAAATAGTTTCAAATGAAACATCATTCAGTCCAACAGCTTCTCTTCTGTGTTATAATCACAGTCTAAGAGATTCTGAATGTGAACAGCTCTTTACCAACGAGGTGCTTTTGTCACAAACCCCTGAAGCAGCTTCATAGAGAAATAATGGGAAGACACTCAGGGATTTTCAGGGCTTGAAGGAAGATTTTGGTTTAATAAAAACAGAAAAACCTCTCATTCATGTAAACACTCAAAATTTCCATTTATTGTCTGTGAGAGAGAGAGCTTTTTTTTGGGACATCTTTTGTCTGCGTCGTCTGAGTTTTGGTTCTAGTTTTGACTTCATCAGACCCAAAACCTGTGATTGGACTACACTGAAAGGAAAGCAAAAATCTAATTTTACATTCTTGAGGAATACAGCTGATGGTCCTGGAAACTTTGTGACATGCAGTATCTACTGTTGGCTGTGGCTTCTTTCATTTCAGGGAAAATAGATACAAAGGCTGTCCAGGCTGTACCCTGCCTCTCACCCTATGACAGCTGGGAGAAGCTCCAGCCCCCCTCATGACCCTGAAAAGGATAAACCGAAGAAAAATGGATGAATGGATGAAAAGGTCTTTTTTTAAAATAGCATCCTTTTAGATAGAGATGCAGCGATTGACCTGCCATGGACCAGAATCAGCTTTTTTCCAGTGTTTTCAGGCCAGACCAATGACCAGCCGGATACTCTTACTCATGTCTGATTATGAGAGGATCCATTTTGCAAATGGGTAACACTTGCACACCGGTGAAGGCAACTAGTCGGACATGCACTTATAGCCACACACTAAAATGTTAGCGTGGAAGATCCTCACTGTGAGTAAAGGCTCAAACTTGCCAAAGTAAACCACCGGGGGACCAGCATAAAAATGTTCTTAATAACAAACCTAACAGGACACTTAAATAACCCTCATCTAGCTGAACGTGGACATTTTAAAGAAGCTAACAAAAGAAAAGTGGCTAAAGCTACACAGAGCTCAGAGCCAGCCAGAAGCTAGCAGCCTCGGTATGAGCAAAGGATCAAAGCATTTATGAGGAAAATTTTTTGAGGGAAATAAAAAAGAAAAAATCGTAGATATGTGGCAAAGTTATGAACGTACGGGAAAATTATTTAAGTACCTGACATTTTTTGTTATATAATTTTGCTGCATCTTCGTTAGTTTGCTTTTTAAATTACAGGATCTCCTTATGCTGAGAGCATTTAGCATAAAGTTCTCTGCTATGAGAAAGACATACAAATAATGAACTAAAAATGAACTGCTGTACACCCACCTTTACATACACCACTGTTACATATGTAAAGTTTAATAGTTACTTTTATTATGAAAATAAAAATTTGCATTAAAATCTTTTGTATAAGCTGTCAGTTGTAGTTCTAGTTATACTCTGCCTGATACACCCATACAGTTTACGGTTGCAGCTCACTGACCAAGCTTGCTAGCATTAGCTGATATTTTTGAGATGGTGCCATGGCAGTGGCCTAAAAGCTATAGTTGAAAACAGGGCTTCACGTACCATCAGTCATGAGGTCTAGATGGATGTCTGTGGTCAGACTTTTGATCATCTGCATTTTTTTCACCCCCACAGTTTATTTTAATGAACCACTGTGCACATTGCTGTATGTAATATTGTAGATATTAATGACTCAAAACATTTTTTTGACTGTTCTTTTGGTGTGTGCTGTTTCTGTCTTGGATGCATATTGCATGCTACAATCACACTCTTGTCCTGTCTTGCAATAAAAATAAAAAAATGTCCATATCTCCACTCCTCAAAAGCTTCTCCCTGCATACAAACTAACATCAGCCGATTTAAGCAGGAGCAAAAAAGGCCCGTCTAATGTTTTTTTTTTGTCTATCTGCTCATTGTACAAATAGTAAAGAACCTTTACAACACAAGTAACAACATAATTGTAACTGTAACGTGATTACTGAATTTAGTACGGTAACACGTTACATTACTGCATCATTGAAAAATGTAATGTGATTATAATTATACACTACTTTAGAACATATTACACTCAACACTGTTTACAACAACAAAAGCTTGTTAATAAACTGACTGTATTCTATACAGTCAGTTTATTACATAGAAAATCAACTGCAATAAATAAACAACTAGAATTTCACTTAACTCAGATGTGGCTCTCTCCTGTGTGGCTGCCTCACAGCATTGTGCCTCTGAAAAGCTGCTTCCAGTACACAGAAGCTTTGAAGTGTGTCAGACTTAAAAGCTGAGAATTGCTGTCTGACCCTGAAATATTCGAACTCAAATGAAGAAATGTGATTGAAAGTTTCAATTACTGAACTTTGTTGATGCAATCTGTGTCCTGATGCAATTGAGAGCAGCCACTGGCTTCAGTGTCAGATAAGTCTGCAGAAGTGCCGCTCTTGTGTTTACAGGGTGTGGAGTACGTGACTGTATCTGTAATTGCTTTGTGTTTTGGATGTCAAGAGAAGAAACAGCAGATAGGATTGCCGCGGTCGGTTCACGTGGTAGATTGAATTGCAGTGTTTGCGGCATCGCCACTTAACTGTAATTTCATGCTCATAACAACGAGCAGTTTAAAGAGAAAAGAGAGCAGGAGTATTCATTGTTTCGCACCACATAAAGTTGTGATTTCCACTGTATGCAGCTCTAAAAGCAGCACCGAGCATGTTGCGCTTTGCCAAAGCCAAGAATTTGTCACTGAGCAAGCGTGTAATAACATTACATTTCAGTGCTGAAAGCTTGTAATTGCTATGAAATTATCTTATTAAATGAAGCCACTGGAAACCCTGAAACACAAATAACAGGGCATTCTGGCTGGCTGTTCATTGGGTCAAAGGCTGCCAATTTAGAGGTACAGGAAAGTCATCAGTGTTCGCTCCTGAAGGAAAAAGGGATCAGCGAATCGTGACCCCATCTGAGAAAGAAGAGGTATTTATCGGAAGGACAAAAAGCAAACTGTCAGCTGGAGGCAAAGTGCAGTCTTCCTTAAAACCCATTTCCATTTCTGTGCTAATGATGTAATCACATTTAGGTGATACCAAAGCTATTAAGAGGAATGGACGTTGGGTTTTCCAATGAATCCATTTGGGATGTCAAAAAGGCACAAATCCTTTTATCCTATCTGTGATAAAAGCTGTGATACTGTGTGTATTTTGCACATTTTAAACACTGGTACATGTTCATGCTACAGTATTGTTTGGCATGTTTGTAATGTTGGCAAACTAATAGACTTAATTACATTAAGAAAAGTGAAGAAAAGGGGCAGTAGATACTGTTTATATGCTAAAAATGGGTCATTTGAGCCTGTTGCTAGGCATGTATATTTCCACTTTTGTGGATATTCATGCTGTCTGCTGAAAACATTTTAGCTCTTTCTTTGCTAGGTGGTTGCAAGGGAACAAGATGGCATCATAATATCTCATATACTGAACAACCTTCAGGGGCCTAAGATGTACTGGTGTGCCAAGTTTGGTTGCTCAGTTCCTGATGGCCTAAGAGGAATTTGCGGACAAAGCATCAAACAAACACACAGACAGAAATTGGACTCCCAAATATCAAAGCTGCGCAGTGGCAAGACGTTAGTGAGCGTGCTCAATTAACATTCCCCAAGCTGGTGGAAAAATAAGCAAATCTCTGGATATAATACTTGGTTGCACCTTCTTTGCAGGCTGTAATGTCAAATAATGTTTGGGGCCATTCTTGTGCAGGTCTGCTTCAGTTCAGCCAGATTTTTTGGTCTCTCTGGTCATTTCATTCATCAGTGTTTTGGATTTTGCTGCATCACCCACCTTCTGCAGAGTTCCAGCGATGCAGGAAGGGTGTCATTACCTCCTAAGATATCTTTTTTAAAGTTGGCTTTTCACACTTTTTATGGTTGTTTTCATGTTGCATTTTCTTCAAAGCATACACCGTGCTGAATGTTCTTTCAAACCTATTCAACCACAGTCTATTCAGTCCACAAAAAAATACCACTGCGAATTTAGTGTCAAGGTGCCCTTACACAAACATCTTCATTAAAATGCTGTTTTTGTTTTTTTGCTTTTTGGAGAACAGTTGTTTTTCATGTGGTGACCTGCTCTGAGGACTATGGTTGCAGATATTTTAACCAACTCCAATGAAAGCTTTAAGCCTTAAGCCCTACTCCCATAGGATTAGTATTAGCAGTGGACTTACCCCACAGGTCTGTGTTTTGTATGCCGCCTTTGCACAGGATACACAAAGTCTGTGTTTTCTTCCAGTTACAGATATGATCACAAATATTAATTGGAAAGTGTCTGGTGGCAGATTCTCCAAATCCAAGGTTTGATTCTTACCTGTTTTTTAAAATTTATTTTAGAGAGGGAAGTGAATAAGATAAACGAGGAGAAACAAACAAACAAACCAAAAAAAAAAAAGAAAAGAAAAAAAAGTCTTTTTATCACGAGCATTATCACTTGATCGTGATTGGACCTCATTCTTTATCTGGACCCTCTTTAAACAGCGGTACCTGACTAACATGCATAAATCACCACAGCCCCACGTGGATAATTATCATGAGGAACAACAGCACAACGCTAATTAGCATACTATTACTTCCAAACTGTGTTTCAGTGTTATTTCTCAACCTATATTTACACACATGCTTTTTTAACACTAACATGGCTAAACACTGGGGCTATACACAAATATTCAGCTATCTGTGTATTTGGGTTGGTACTGAGTGACTGACGTCCCTTACAGGGGTCATTATCATGTCGAAACAACTGCCGACTGTCATGGTTATGGTCCTGGGCCGATGGCCCAGCGTTTTGAGTTTCTGTTGTGTAGCTTTCTTTTGTTGTATTTTCAAGTTGTTTCTTATAGTTTGTTGTTTGAGTGTGTGGTTTTCCTTTGTTGTTTCTTTGTGTAATGCTCAGTTTGTCAGGTTTTCTGTGTTTAGGTCGGTGTCTGTTATGTTTAGTCACTTCCTGTTTTATTCTGTAGTCTCATGTTCCCTGTGTTTTGTGTTTAGTTTTGCTTCCCCTTTGTCATTAGGTTCATTTGGTTCACCTGTTGTCCCCTGTTGTTTCCACTTGCCCTAATCCACTTGTATGTATTTAAACCCTTAGTCTGCCTTTGTTAGTTGTTGCGTCAGCATCATTGCTTTCCCCAGTGTTCCCCTCTTAAGCTGTGTGTTTTGTTTTTCGTGTTCTCCCAGGCTTCCGGTTTGTTTTGTGCCTTGGTTGAGATTTTGAGTTTTTTTTGTATTTTTGTATTACTCGAGTTTTGGAAATAAAGCAGTCTTAGTTACGTCTGCGCCTGTCCTGCATTTGGGTCCTCTCCCTGTGCACACAGCCCCTCACCGTGACACCGACATGACCACATGGCGTATTTATTTTTTGCCTTTCTTTCTACATTTTTATGTCCGATCCAATTTTCTTGGGTAGGAAAATGGTAGATGACTTTTGCTTTCATGTCACTGACAATACTCTCTCAAAAATGGCAAACATTTGTCATGCCTCCTTTTATAGAAGCATCCTTGCTTTCTGAATAAAATCTTTCTGCAGTGGACTCTAACAAAGTCATGTCAGGCTCATATGAATTGGTTAGTCTGCCAGCTGGGCAGTAATGCAGGTAGACATGATGGTTAGCCCTCAGGCACGTAAGCTTTAAATGAATTTTCTGCTCTCTTTTTTTTCGCTGCTCCTGAATAAGCTTTATTGGGTGAAATCTCCCAAACACACACCTGCATCGCTGGTCATGTGGCAAGCCAGCCTCATCTAATAAGCCTTATTAGATCAAATGCCTCTGTGGCCTCAGAAAATAGCACCCTAAAGAGATAAAATGTGCTCCTAACAGAAAGCTTCACAGTATGTCACTGCGTGTTAAGACTACGTCTGTACACTAGTGTCTCCAGCTCAGTTTCTTGCATTTTTACTGTATGCTTTTTATAAGTATTTTATTTGTCCTTTAAAGGACTGTATTGTCCTCATTCAGGCATTCACAGATAAGATAAAACCTTTATGGTCCTGGCTGAGGAATTATAAAGCTGTAACAGCAAAAAAGAAATGTGATAGAGAAGGGAAGAATAACAGTGGAATATAAAGTAGAGTGCTAGGAGCAGTAGAAGAACTAAAAAAATAGAAAATCATAATATGTTTCTACAAAATAAAAATGACATTAGAATTATTGCTTTTCTATTCTTCATGTGAGATTTTTGTGTTTTTAACATGCAGGAGAATGAGCTACATCACTGTAACTGAAATATTACCATACCAATTTATTTATAAAGCACCTTTAAAACAACAACAAGGCTGGCCAAAGTGCTGTACAACACATCAGTCACAGCAACAAGCACAGACATAGGACAGAACAATATAAAAGACACACCAATAATGAGCACAGTATTAAAAAATCTAAATACTTAAAATATCAAAAAGTTTTAAAAAATGAGGAACTACAAAACAGAAAATTAAGTTAACACCACAGTCACAGTCTCACACTGGGTTGAAGGCCAGGGAGTAAAAATGTCCTTTTAAGTGAGATTTAAAAACAGCAAGTGATTGGAGCCTATCCCAGCGGTCATAGGGCGAGAGGCAGGGTACACCCTGAACAGGGCGCCAGCCTGTCGCAGGGCCAACACAGAGAGACAAACAACCTTTCACGCTCACATTCACGCACTCATTCACACCTATGGGCAATTTAGAGTAGCCACTTAACCTAACCCCAGTAAGTGCATGTCTTTGGAATGTGGGAGGAAACCAGAGTACCCGGAAGAAACCCACGCAAGCACAGGGAGAACATGCAAACTCCACACAGAGAGAGGGAGAGGCCTGGGCCAAGGTGGAATCAAACCCAGGCCTTCCAGATGGTATTCTAACTGTGAGGCAGCAGTGCTAACCACTGCTCCACCGTGCTGCCGCTTTTTTGCCCCCGATAAAAATCGGGCAGCAGCGTTTTGCACCCGCTGTAGGCGAGCAATAGAGGCCTGGCTGATTCCAAACAAAAGTGAATTACAGTAGTCAAGGCGAGACGTTATAAAAGCATGTATCACTGTCTCAAGATTACCTTTGGAAAGAAAAGGCTTGATTTTTGATAGCCGTCTCAGCTGAAAAAAACAGGATTTCACTACTGCATTTACACGAGCGTCGAGCTTTAACGCCGGGTCCATTTTCACACCTAAATTTGTGATAATGGCTTTCTCGTATGGGGCCAGGGAAGAAAGGTCAACACATGGGATGCTGCCAGTGCCACTGGGCCTAAACAACATAATTTCAGTCTTTTTGTCATTCAAACTTAAAAAATTCAGTGACAACCAACCCCTGATGTCAGAAAGGCAATCCAGGAGGGGCTGGATAGAGCATACACCGGAGTGCCTCAGTGGAAAATAGACTTGGCAATCATCGGCATAGCAGTGAAAAGACATTTCATGTTCCCGAAAGATAGTGGCAACAGGTACAACGGGAAAAGGAGAGGCCCCAAAATGGAGCCTTGTGGACCCCCCCTCCCCCAGGGGAGATCAGCAGAGGCCGACTTACAATCATCAATGCTGACACAGAAACTTCTGTCAGCGAGGTAGGGCCTAAACCACTGGAGGGCTGCACCCGTGATGCCCACACACTGCTCCAGCCTAGATATGAGTATCTCATGGTCCACAGTATCAAACGCAGCAGTTAAATCTAATAGCACAAGCAGAACACAGTCACCAGAGTCAGTTGCCAAGAGAATATCATTAAAAACCCTTAACAATGCAGACTCAGTGCTGTGATGGGATTTAAACCCAGACTGGAATACTTCCAGAATTGCATGCTCATCCAGGAAGGTCTTTATTTGAGTGAAGACAACTTTCTCCAGGATTTTAGAAAGAAATGTTAACTTGGAGACAGGCCTAAAATTTGCCAACACCGACGAGTCTAGGCCAGCCTTCTTCAGTAAGGGCTGCACAACAGCATGCTTTAGATATTTTGGCACCACACTGGAAGTCAGACTACTATTTATAATGGTGCAAATGAATGGACCAAGAACAGAAAAAACTTCTTTAACGAGCCATGCAGGAATAACATCAAAAGAGGAACCTGATGACTTCAAGCTGAAAACCAGGTGCTCCAAAAAGCAGAGCGAGACAGATTCAAAGTGATCAAACACTGCTGAACAGGGTAATAGTGTAGCTGGATCATGAGAAGGTGGTGAGATTTGGGCCCTAGTGGTTGCAAGTTTCTCTAAGAAGAAATGAAGGAATCTATCACAGGTATCACTGGAAGCTTCCAGATGAACAGATTCATGTACATTCAGGAGAGAGTTCAGTGTAAAAGTACACGAGGGTTTTGAGAATTAGAGGCAATGATATCTGAAAAATATTTTTTCCTGGCAGCTTTCACAATTTTCTGATAACCCCACCAACATTTTCTCAGTATTTCTCAGTATCTCAAAATGAACCTACAACCTGTCCTTTTTCCACCTCCGTTCAGCCCTCCTGCACTCCTATTACTGGATTGTTTGCATTAATCTGGTTCTGCTGAAGGATTCTTCCTGTTAAAAGGGAGTTTTTTCTTTCCACTGTCACCAAGTGCTTGCTCATAGGGTTTTGTTTTGACTGTTTTCTCATGAATATCTTCTTTTTCTTAAAAAAACAACCAGTATGTTCAATAAATAAAAAATGTAAACATTAATTTATATTTCTAGTGATGAAATCCACAAACTCTGAGACAATTGTGTACCCCAAACTAATGAAGGTGAGTTCTGTTGGTAAAAGTATACCAACAGAACAGCATATTGGCTAAAGTTAAAGTGTTCATTTCTAATTCCATTCTTTAGCCCAAATATATTATACAATGCATGTTCCAATATGAGGATATAACATGTACAATTCAATCTATTAAAGAAATCATAAGAAAAATTATTAAGGAAATAATTTTCATATTTCTCAGTGTTTAACTGTTACACTGCGTAAATATAGTCAGTAGAGGGTCTTGAACACTGTCATTGAGGCAGACGGTGACGACAACGAATTATGTGAATTTCTGTGTAGGTAGACGACAACAGCAACTGAGTAGAAAGCTCTATATCAGCACCATTCTATTTACCATTTACAACATTAAACAGAAATTCACATTAACTACTTACATTCAAAGTTCAGCCAGAACCTCGTAGATTTGAAACAGAAATTCCTCCACAAATAGCAACAGCAGTTTTTTTTGCAAACCTTCACTAATCTATCTAAGAGTGATTTAGTAAGTCCATGTCAGACTCACAGCAAGAAGGTCCTGGGTTTGATCCACCATCTGGCCGGGGAATTTCTGTGTGGAGTTCGCATGTTCTCCCTGTGACTGTGCATGTAGACAGATAACCTGGAGTACCTGTTTTGCTCCGGGTACTCCAGCTTACTCCTGCAGTCCAAAGATATGCAATTAGTGGGGTTAGGTTAATTGGTGATTCTAAAATGCCTATAGGTGTGAATGTGAGTGCGAATGGTTGCCTGTCTCTCTGTGTTAGCCCTGTGTACCCTGCATCTCGCCCTATGGCAGTTGGATAGGCTCCAACCTAATTCGCAACCCTGAATTAGATAAGTGGACAAAGATGGATGGACGGACGGACGGACGGACGGATGGATGAGGCCACTTTCTTAGTTATAGCAATTTAACTGCTCATTAATGCAATTAACTAATAAGCCAATCGCATGGTAGCAATTCGGTGCTTTTAGGCATGTAGACATGGTTAAGAGGACCTGCCGAAGTGCAAATCAAGTATCAGAATGGGGAAGAAAGGTGATTTAAGTGACTTTGAATTGTTGGTTGTTGGTGCCAGACAGGCTGGTCTGGGTATTTCAGAAACTGCTGATCTGCTGAGACTTTACCACACAATCATCTCTAGGGTTGGTACAGTATCTGACAGCAAAAAAACCCCCAAAAAACACTGATTTTTTTCTAGTCACAAGAAGGTTGCTGTCGTATTTTTATTCAAGTGTGACTGAACAATTTAAGGGTTAATCAGGTCTATAGATGGCTGTGTGCATTCCAGAAAGGGTTGTGTTTTTGTCTGAATTACTGCTGGAAAGAAGCAACTGATGTGTGTAGAGGCTGATTGTTTCAGCGTGAAGGTGAGAGCCTGAGACAGCATGAAATGTAGTATGCTGTGGTCAGGTATGAGACTTTCACAGGTATACCACTGTAAATTTTTACCAGACCCCTCCTCCTCCCTCTCCTCCTCCTCACTCTCCTCACTCTCCTCCCCTTCTTCTTTTCCCAGTCCAGCGTTTGACATTTTAACTGCAGCAGGTGCTGAATTCTGAATCTCTCAGCAGACTAGATAACTTGCTTGCATGGATCCCCTAACAGTGTATGACTTGAACAAGCTTTTCTGTGATATTTAGGCTGGTGAAAGATTTTTTTTTTTTTTTTTTTTTTTAACACTGGCTGTACTGTGGAATTACAATCAAATAATCTGCAAAACATAAAGCATACAGCCTGCTGCATAATTTGATACAATATTCACAGTGTGATCTTAAGTAATGCACTTACTGTTGCATGGCTGACAAAGATGGATCGCCCATCAGTGTCCTAAGCAAGAAGAATGAGTGCGACCATAATACTCGATGCTGCCTCAGCTGTAATGTATCCTGTCAGTGATGTTCTGTTATATGTTCAGCCCTAAATTGGATGTGAACTAGTCACTTCAGATTATAGTTGTACAGCACTGTGTGAAAAGGGAGGCAATCACCTCTTGGCAGCAGTATTAAAATCTGCTTGTAAAATTGTCAAGCCCTCATCTCCCCAAACAGAGCTTTGCTTTTTCTTCTGAGTGTGTCCCAGCAAGTGACAAATAATAATTCACCCATTTTCTTTGCTTGACAAACAACAGCTTCTGGGGCTGAGATTTAATGCTTTGCATTTTGTTTTTGATTTTTAAATGCACCGACACACAAATCATAGCAATCCTACAAAGGCTTCCAGTGCAATAATATATGCCTCTCCTAAATGTATACAGTATTAAAAACTGTGACTTCCTGTATTTTAGTAACAGTATGAGACATTTTTCAGAAAGTGCCTGCTGTACTTTAGGTTTCAAACTTGATATACAACAGTGGAAAAACACACACCCTGTTCATCTGCTTGTTAATGCAGCCAATCACACGGCACCTGCTGAAGTTCAAACTCAAGCTCAAATCATCTCAAACATCATCATAATGTTTTTGAAACATTACATTGAGTTCACTGTACTCAAATGGCCTCCACAGTCACCAGATCTCAGTCCTTTGAGATTTGGTGGAACAGAAGAGTTGCATCATGGCTGTGCAGCAACTGTGTGATGCTGTCATCGTGATTTGGCTCAATCTCTGAGGAGTGTTTCTAGCACCTTGTTGCCTCAAAGAATTACCAACAGGTGACAAAGGGCCCAACCAGGTACTAGCAAGCTGTGCATAATAAACTGAGCGCATGTCAGAAAACTGCATGAAATGTCCATCACAGGTGATATCGTCAAATGTCAGCAAACACTGACATTTTTGAAAGTTAAAATTGTTTCTGTAATTCATAATTTAAAATGACCCTAAACTGGATAAAGGGTTGGGGTAAAGGATGGATGGATAGATTTAAAATGGCTTTTTCCAATCCAGTGAATATTAATTGAATTCGTTTTCTGTCAGTCGACCGACTGATCGCTGGATTAATCGTAGCTCTAGCATTAACACAGGGGCATTTTAATGCTGTAAAGTACATTTTAATGATTTATAAAATTTTATTATAGAAGATAAAACTCACAGATCATCAGTTCCCATGATGCTTCGGGGAGGATGTACAGTAGAGTCAGTGAATTATGCTGGGGGCTACAACTAGAGTTGCTTTTGTTTTAGCCTGTTTTCAAGGCAAACTGGAATCAATAAGATTATGTAAAATCAACTATTAGGGGTTCCTGTTTACATGGGTCTACATACAGTTTTGACTGGCTTACTGAGAAAATTGGAACTGGTCATCAGTTCAGAGGCCTCTTTCTTTCTGTGATTTCTTGGTTGACTCAGAGCAGTGCCATTTTTTTTTTTTTTTTTTTTTTTTTTTACACAAATTGCAGCAATCAGACACTAAGCGTTTTAAAGTACCATAATTGCCTCCAGAGCTGCTAAAACTGCTGAATGGGCCAGATCACCTCCCAGTGTTTTTAGACCACCTGCATCTATGCGTCTTTGTCACTCATTCCTCCCTCTGCAGGTCTTTAACTTCACAGTATGAACACTGAAGATAATGTGTACATAGCTGTTTTTTTTTTTTTATTAGAAAATACTCAAATTAAGTGGAAGTACCTCTAAACTGCAAATTAATCATGTCGTTACAATGCAATATTCTGCAGGGACACTAATATCTGGATATTATTTTGACACAGTCCACCCAAACACCGCTCCACACCAGCCACAGCCCACCATAACAAAGGCATTCCCAGACATCAGCAGTTGTCCTTGGGGAAAACCATTGATCCGACTTGCAGATTTTACAGATCCCGCCCAGTGGATGCACCGAAACAATCCCAATTCGACCCTGCAGCCCACAATACCTAAAGGATAAGCACCAAAACCTCCCCAGTGCTTGACCCCACAGGTCTTGTTACCATGCACTGTTGGCCTAGAGCTGTTTTTGCAGCACAGGAGGGGGCCTACAACATTGGACAGGTGGTTCAGGTGTTGTGGCTGATTGATGTACACTCAGTATAATAAAAATTTTATATGGAAACTTAATCTGCAATATGCAGCATGTGGCAGTGTGTAAATGTGTCAAATTAATAAATTTGTTACACGCCAAAAGAGAGAATAATTTCTTTGTTCCATCTATCACACCTTTCAGAATTCTGATTTGTGTCCAGCATCATTTACTATCGTCATAATGTGGAGTGATGAACACGAAAAGCACTGTAAGTCAGCTGTAAAACCAGGAGCAGGAGGGTGTTACCCATTAAGGTCATAGCACATTTCTATGTAAACCACTATAAATCTGCTTTACTGTAAGAGAGGTGACCTGGCGTGGCTTAAGAGCGGCTTGGGAGGGCTTAATAGTACCACAGTTATTGGGATTACGCCCTATTGTGACGCCCGAGAGGACTCTGCTCTAAATTATTTAACAGTACCAGTCAGATTTAATTGATTATTAAGCTTTAAATCAATGATAATCAGTAGTTCTGTGTGTAATTCTTGGTCTTAGGTTTTTGTCTTGAGCTCTGTCCCTGGAGAAATCTCATAAGTTGGTCCTCATCTGTTTTGCTAATCCTTGGTTTTTCTCCCCGGACTTGGACAGGCATCCCATTAACATGCTGAATAGGCTGCAGAGCTTTCAGAGCCTGCCAGTTAGCTCGCACTGTTTTTCTACTTTCTCCTTTTTTTGAGTCATAAAAAAAAGGTGCTCTTTTAACAAACCTATTCAGGTTCCTGCTCACCTCCTTTGACCTTCAGCCATTTGTTACTCTGCTTTTTTCTGCACAGTAAATCTTCATAATTCATGGTTGATGGCTGCTGTGCACAGAGCCACAGAGACAGCATTGTTGCCATGTCTGGTAAGAAGAACATGGCACTAACACTGCAAGCTTTGCTTCTCTTTGACGACAAAGACTGTAAGCTGTTATGTAGCAAAGCTTTTTTTTTTATGATAAACCTGTCAACTGGCACAAAGCTTTCAGTTCCAAGATGCTTCATCCTTTTTTGAATAATGCATAAATCAGACTCTTTTAGCAAAACAAATGCTGTTTTCTCCTGTGAAGTGAGTTAAGGTCTTGGCGTGGGTCATGGATAATGATGGGATTCTTTTGCTTTGGGCTGTTTGTCAGAGCTTTGATAAGTGGAGCTAATAGGCTTATCGACCATGAAGTCTAAGTTTCTTTATATCAAGATATTGTTCTATGAAATGCAGAGATTTGTTGTGTCAGTGACATTTAAAACTACACTTTGCCTTCCCAAAGTGAATACTGTTTAATTAATTGCAGGAGCTATGAAAAAGACCTGCAGCACAAGTTTGCTTTCATGTTTCAGTAATTTGCCAGCTGGTTTTGATATTTTTCAGTGTGAAATTGTTAGTTTAGTCAGTAAAAGCCGTTTAAAATGCTTCATCACTGTTTCCTTAAGCCAATGTGTGAAACAACTCCTGTGTTTGATGTAGTAGGCGTCCAAACTGTGACGTCAATATAGCACTTTAAACTTTTATACTTGGCTTGCAGTCTTCCCCTAAATAATTGGTGCTGTTGCTGAGAAAAATGTAACACTATGCCATTATAATGGCAACAGAAGGTATAATATACAGGAGGTGCATCATTTAAACACAAACACAGCAGTTTCATCTATTCCAATGGTTGCAGCCATCTCCCTCCATGTGCTCTGTGCCATCTGGGAATCCTGTGCTCCCACACTGATGGATTGTAGAGATGCTTGTAGAGACAGCCCTGCTCATAGACTCGTGACCTGAACACCACATGTGTCAGGTTACAAAAATTAGAAGAAAAGCACGCCAAAGCACATGACACACCAGCAATACTGACTTTTTTTTTTGCCATTTGCCACTTGAAAAAGTGCACAAACTGGAAACAGAAACCGGTATAGAAGCTTGTTTCATTCATGATTCAAAATTTCAA
Source organism: Archocentrus centrarchus (assembly GCF_007364275.1). Taxonomy (NCBI): domain Eukaryota; kingdom Metazoa; phylum Chordata; class Actinopteri; order Cichliformes; family Cichlidae; genus Archocentrus; species Archocentrus centrarchus. Next base: position 26,724,762 of record NC_044362.1, on the reverse strand, counting down.
GTTAGATATCTCAAAATTAATTACTAAGTTAATAAATTGAGAAAATTACAAAATTTTGAGTTAGCTCTGCCAATCCGGAAGCTCTGTGAAGGTAATTTCCTTGTTACCTGGAAGCAGAAGGTGGAAGGCATCAGCTGTCCAACAGTTTGATGTGAACACACTCATTCCATACCTTTTTATGCAGTTATCATTTGCTAGAAGGCGTTCAAAGCTGAAGAATCTGGTGCCAGTTTGTTGGCGTTTGCTATACATTGGTACCTCGCGGACGCTGTCACTACCAGATTTTGAGTGCGCATGTGTCTGCGCCATCTGCTTCTGGGTAACAAAGGAATGACGTCTTTCACAGAGCGTCCTGATTGGCAGAGCTAACTACCTAACTCGAAATTTTGAGATACTTAACTCAAAATTTCAGGTTATTTTCCCAAAATTTGACTTATTTACTCAAAAGTTTGAGTTATGGATGGCATTTTTTTCAGTGGTGGAAACATGATTCCATTCACTGGCCTCCAAAATAAAAGTAAGTTTCAAGAAAGTCAGCAAGTAGCTGGCAAATGTTTGCAGATAAGGGGTCTTCCACGTAGACTGTGGGCAACCTTGGCAGTTTGCTACTTGCTAAAGCAAACACAAGGAGCTTTCCTGTGCAGCATGCTATTTACATGGGTTGCCAGAGGGTTGCTAACTATGTGACTGAGGCCTAAGTTAACACTCACTGTTGCCCCTCTTTCACATATATGTATACTTATCCATTTATGTAGTACCTCAGTCCAACTCCTCCCTGACAACAGGCTGTTTTAGCTCCTGTATTTTAAAGGCCCTCCTCCATAAAAGCAGATGATTGGTCAATTCTTGTTTATGGTACCAACACTTTTTCCCTTGATTACAGAGCCAGCATATTTATATGCTTATTTCAAGATATTTCAATTCAGAATTGTTGATACCTGGATTAATATGGAAAAGAACATGGTAGCCCTTTAACGCCAGGCGATCGCTGCTGAAGTGCCCGTTTCTTGCCCTCAATAGCGGCGAACAGCTGATGGAGACGTGGCGCATCAGCTCGGAGTCGGCTGATCAAAGGAACGTTGATCAGCTGGCGTATTACCGTAACTCCGCAACCGTTTGTCCTATCGAAAAAATGCAAACGGTTCCTGAAAGCCCAGAAATTGCACGTCACAGCCATATAGGGGTATTACGGTATTTGTTGCCGGAAGTCCGCGAACGGCGGCACTTTTGAAGTATGTCGTGTCACATGGGACACATTCGGTGTTAAATCAGCTGCTTGAAAGAAATGACTGTGATGACTGTAGGGTCTATTGCAATTTTAAGTTATTTTGTTTCTTTCACTCAGGTGACCTTTTAATCAAGAAAAAAAATTGTCTGCACACTGAATTAAATTGTATTGCACTGAAAAGAGGCAACATTTACCCTGATATAATGGTGCAAAGTGTTGCCTATTTCAATCACTTAACATTTAGGGGAGCTGTAATTCAGTGCGCAGGCACATTTGTCCTTCACTTACTCCCACACCTGTCCTAAATATCACACAGGATATACACACACCATCTTACCAGTTGTTTATCAAGTCTGCAGATGTATCAGAAGTCACCACTTGAACTCTCGATGAACTGGAGCTTTAATCTTTGTCTTTCAAGATTATCAGACTGTTTGGATTAAAACAAACAAATAAAAAAAACAAATCACGTCAGACGCTAGTTCCAGTTGTTGCCACTTTATTCTGAAAGGCAGGAAAATAGGCTGCACAATGACTTTAAGGGATTTGTTCCTTGCAAATAAACAAAGAAAGGCTCAAAAATGTATTATTACTTCATACTGACTGAGATTCACAGTCATATTATATGAAAATGGAAATCAAAACAATACCAGTATTTAACCAGTCAGGAATAATTCATATTCAGTTTAGGTTTGGTGCCGTAGAGACTTTATGATTTTGTTGTTGTTGTTGTTGCAGGACTTTCTGTTTCTCTCTCTCAATTATTTAAAATTCAAACCTGTCATTCAAAGGGTCTCTGTGTCACCCTGGCCCCTCCACCCTCTTACCAAAATAAAAAAAAACCTGTGGTTGCTGGCAGGTGATAGGTGGGTGGTGGGAAGGCTGCTGGTTGACAGGTGGCCTGTTTCCATGACACCAAAGCACATAGTCATTACCATCCCACGAGAATGGCCCATGTGGAAGAGTGCATACATTACGTTTTGCTGTTGTGGTGACTCCAACATCTGGGCCTTTTGTGATGGGTTACGATCATGTTAGTGTAGGAGTTTGGGTTTGTTTGCACTGAAATAGCAAAACAGAGAGTCGGAGTATTTCAGTTATCACACAATGAGTGCTGTTAGACACAGATGGAATAAAGAGACTCTTTTTTTACACAGCTGCATAATTTTTAGTCATGAAAGCAGCATGGCTGTACAGCTGATGGAAATAACTCAATAAATATTTGGTTAGATTATGGAGAGATTCATGGCCCGCATATTTTGGTCATGTGGGACTTATGTTTTAGAGCCATCGCAAGTCAGGTAAATATCTCTTTATCTACATCTACAATGTGAAGTGGCACTAATTTCCTGCAGATTTTCATGGTCTCCATAGGAACAGAATTAATTTAGCTTTATTACATATCTATTACATATGACTTTTCATCTGGTTAGAATAAAAAAATTTCCAATACTTTACTACTAAAATAATGTACAAATGCATCCTGAGACAAACTAAACCGTAACCAAGGCCCCAAAGATTTGACACAAAAGTCCAACTAAAATACCCCCCCACCCCCCTGCAAAAAAAAACCATGATGTACAGTGAGTTTTTACTGTACCAAAATTTTGTGTACAGCACTGCAATACTAAACTAAACAATTCTACCATAGATGGGTAGATTCATTAGGAGGGGTAAGATCAGATCCAAAAGCATGGTCACCATAGGCCGTATCATTTTACCAAAGGGCTACCAGAACATTTTTAATTTAAGTATATGGAGCTCAACAAATGTTCACCACAAAAGCCAGTGGAGATAATTTCATCAGTTATGGATAAATATTAACCAAAACCTGAAATGCTGTATGTATTGGTGCATGTGCATGGTGCATGGTGCATGGTGCATCCAATCTCATTGTACATCCTGTATAATGACAATAAAGGCATTCTATTCTATTCTATGTGAGTGTAGTCCACTCATTATCTGCCTTTGTTCAATTTGCTCTGAGCTGGAAGAATCATGTCACAGTTTTTGAGATACAAGCCTCATCAGCCTCATGACTGAGCTTCATATTTTAATTACAAATGGGGAAAAATAGATGGTTACAATGTATCAGAAATGTTCATGGGTGTCTAAGCAGCCCTGATTTAAGCTGTCTAGTACATACATATTCATATTTACCTTCGCCAAGGAGGTTATGTTTTTGGTAGTGCATGCCTATCATTCTATCTGTAAACATAACTCAAAGTTTTGAATGAATTTTGCTAAAGCTTTATAGGGGTGTAGAGTGGGGTCATGTTAACAATTCTTTAAAATCTGGCTTACATCCAAAAAGTTCAACATAATGAGTTATTGGTCAAAAACTGACAAAAAGCCTTATAACTTATGAGTGTGGTGTGTATTGTCAACATATAGAAAGTACCATATAAAGATTTAAAATGTGTCACATTCGACCTCTGACCTCTCCTTCAAGGTCAACAGATTGATCTGAAGGTCAAAGGGATAATAATGCCATACAGCTGCCATTGTTTGTATTGACAACATACAGGCATATAGAAATGATATATGGGATTTCTAAATATTATGTTACTTTTGACTGTTGATCTTTTCTTTGAGGTCAAATAAGGTCAAACTTACATAAACTGTCATATCTTTAAAAGTATGCTTAAAATTCTACTGCCTTTGTTTGTATTGGCAAAATTTTTAAGAATTGAGCTCTGATCTTACTTTTACATTTCGCATCTGCCTTTGACCCCAAAATGTGTTTTTTATTCAATTCAATTCAATTCAGTTTTATTTATATAGTGCCAAATTACAACAAACCTCAAGGCGCTTTATATTGTAAGGTAAAGACCCTACAATAATTACAGAGAAAACCCAACAGTCAAAACGACCCCCTATGAGCAGCACTTGGCGACAGTGGGAAGGAAAAACTGTCGTTTAACAGGAAGAAACCTCCAGCAGAACCAGGCTCAGGGAGGGGCAGCCACCTGCCGCGACCCGTTGGGGATGAGGGGAGAGAGACAGAAGACAGACTGTGGAAGAGAGCCAGAGATTAATAATAACTCATTATTAATAACTCTTTAAAGAAGGCATTGCCAAAAGAAAGAGAATGAATGCTGATAAATAAAAATAATTATACTCAAAATTATGTAAACTATATTAAAATAGTTTTGAACCAGGTAAATAACAAAAGTCTGCACATTGCACTTGTTTTTACTGCACTACAAACTTGTTAAAGCATGTTTTAAAAGAACAAAAAATCTAATAAATATAACTGAATATGAATTCAATTCAATTATACAAAATACAATACTATTCCCTTCAAAATAAATACTGCCCAGCATTTGATTTACTTCCTTCTGTTACTAAATCTAAAAACATGTGTTTAATATATTTACATTATTTCTTTGATACCTATTAACTTTTTTTTACATAAGGGTTATGCTAATTTGTTTGATCAAGGAAAGCCCATGGAAAAACTGGTCATATATTCAGCACGTGGTTGCAATATAAATACAGATAAATGTTAAATATTTGTTAATTAAAAATGAACAGCAGCACTTCAGACATTCATAGATTAATGACTCCTGAAGTGGGAGGTGAAGGTACTGCAGGTGCAGGCAGTGCGAGAAGTCATTTACAATGAATACTTTGTTTAAAAAAACACGTAACTGAAATCTTACTTCTTATAAGATTTTAAATGTTAAAATGGACTACATAATTTTAAAGGTCTCATCTTTTATAAAGCTTAATCCTATAGGCAGAGGTTAACATGGGCCTGAATGATCCAGAATGGCATTCTGGCACCTTTAGTTATTGAACATTTAACTCTTATTAATGGCAGATTCATTCAAAACACTGTAGAAGGAGTCAATTTTCCATGTACTGCAACCTGTTGTTGCTTCCAGCTGATGGCATGGAGATAATTGCTGAGTAATAAGAAAATAATAACATCGCATGGTCCCCTTACAATCTCAACACATCATTTTTTTTCTTCCTTTCGTTCCTGTGATGCATTCATGGTGCAGTGCTTAAGCTTCCAGCTAGCACTTAAAAGAGGAGCTAGCATAAATGGAGTAAAGTTTGATTTTTAAATTTTTTTTAAGTGGGAGGTCATTTGAAATTTTCAAACAGCCTAACAAACATCAGCAAACACACACTGACTGCCATCTAAATACAGTCGCTGTATTTCCTAGGGAGAGAAAAAAAATTAAGTTAATGTAAAGGCAAGTGGTATATGATAAACTTGAAATTTAAAGCTTAAATTTACTCACCAAATGACAACTGTATATCAACTTTATACTGTACTGCCTAGGGGTTGGAAATCAGCCACATAGCTTGAGTAACATGTACTCATATCTTGTGAAATTCAATTGGTTACATCCACAAAGAGCAGCAGCACAGCTCAGCTGATCACAACCTGCACAGAAAAAAAATCTACTGGAGCTCACAATACTGCGACTTATTACTAAGTGATTGTTTTTCCCATTCCACACCTACACCCAATCTTAGGGTTCTCCCAGCAGCCAAATCCCACTTTAACCCCTGACTACAGGATAAGATGCATTTTACAGGCTGAATCAAATTATAATCTTTTTGGTTTAATTCTTATAAGCTAAAGATTACAAAATTAAAATTTTATTCTTTCTTCTTTTTAATTTAGTTTAAAATTGCCATGAAGTATACTCATTTTATAAAGAAATTGAGCTAATAAAACAAAGCCGTGGGAGTTAAAAATGATTTACTTCATGCCATTCTTAATTTTCTAACATATATTTGAGCCTGATCTTTTCTTATATCTCATTATTAGGTGGGAAAAAAAACCTAAATTGTAAAATAAAGCTGTTAATGGAGAATGAAATTCAACAACTAAATCAGGGGATCAAAAAGAATGAATAAAAACACAAAGGAAATACGTAATTTTCCACTCAGATTAAAGTTAGGATATTTTAACCCTTCACACTGGGCCGCGAGAGTATGTAGTTTGGGGATGGCTGTGAAAGGTTACGCCACAAACACTCATATATTATACACCCTTTATAGAAGTGTTGACTTTTTTCAGTGGCTTTATCACAATAATACAACAAGGGAATTTAATGCAGATTTCGATTGCTGAAAAAAAAACACAGAACATGAGGTGTTGATCGCTAAAAATACTAAAATTAGTTGAACCCAAGTAGGAAAGTGTTGTTCTGCTCATTGCGTGACGTAGAGGATTAGCATGCCGGCTAAATGCCCTGAAATGTAACAGAAAATATGCTTAGCGTGTGGGACACCCTTTGATTCCCCGCTGAGCCGTAGTTATCTAATCGGGCTTTGTCTTTTAAAATGAGAAACAAGGTTATACAATCAGTTTGAAGAAACGGGAGAGGAATTTGCTTTGAAGTTTTAGCTGGAGTATGACTATAACTGAGACAGCGACAGCGGCTGTGGGTGGTAATTGTGTGAAACAGCTATCTATCCTGCTTTTAACTTTGACTCACTGTTGAAGCATTCAAGTGCAACAAGCTGAAACTCTGAATTGAAAGCACAAATGGAAATAATATTTCACCGTCATTCCACATTATTTTTTTTCTCCTTTTTATCCTTGGGGCTTTTTGGAAGTTAGAAATAAAATATTTTTTAATTAGGTCCAAATTTTTCAAATAATTTGTCAGGATTTTTTTTTTCTTCCTCAAATTGTAACTGCGGCTGGCAGTGGTCTATTTTAGGAATAAGCACAGAGTTAAGTATGATTTATTATCAAAGCTGTGTGCAGTACGGTAATGAATTTAATGTCACTGAATAGCCTAGATTTGATGAATTATAACAAGGGCTTAATGCGATCCAAGAAGATGGTAGGACATAATTATGAATGCTTTTTGCTCTAAAACATGGAGGAAGAAACTTTGCAAAACAAAGAGCCCAGACACCTTAGACCTAAAAAGACACAGAGTAAGATGTAAGCGTGTTATCTTCTCTCCCTAAGTCTTTGCCTCAGATTTGCTGGGGTGCTGTGAAATTAATGAGAGAAAACTGCTGGTGTTGTGGTGGGCATAAAGGCATCAGATGCCTTCCTGTGCTCTGAGAGAATTATTAAAGTGCTGGTTGCCAGGCAAAGACAAGGAGATGAGTAGAAACCCCTCGCCGAGTGCTCCGTGCAAGTCAGGAGGGGGGGTGGTGGCGCAGAGCTGTGAGGATGCAGGAGGGATGCAGACAAATATGTTCTTTTTTGGCTTTCGCTACCTAGCACCATCTGGTCAGTCATTTGGGTGTTTGTGTTGTTCCTTTCTTTCTTTTTTGTGCTGTGAACGTGACAGGGGACAAATGCACCGAATGCAGAGAAACTTAGGATGATGGATGTTCTCCACATGCAGAGTGTCAATGATCGCAGCAGCCTGGACCGTGCTAGCAGCACGGCATCTGCAGGGGAGTAGTGCCAAAAAAATGACACGCTGTAGCTCACCGCCTCTTTCCTTAACAAATTTATAGTTTGTGGGAAGATTTACAGGGTTCTACAACTGTTGTTTTCACTTTTAATGAAACAGATTAAATATATGAAAGAACGAGTAAACTGCTAAACAAGAGTTCTGATTATGAAGTTAAACAGCATACACGGATCAGCAACATCAAACCAACTGACAGGTGAAGGGAGTAACTTTGATGATCTTGTTACAGTGGCACCTGTAGAGAGATGGGATGTATCAAGCAGCGAAGTGAACAGTACGCTTTTGATGTCGATGTGTTGGGAAAATGTCAAACGCAAGGAGCAGAGTGTCAGTCTGCCACATGTAATTAGATAATTATGTACGTTTCCATTCACGCATCCTAATCTAAAAACAAATCTTTACACCAGTATTCCTTGTAGTGCTCAAAGCACCATCACATCACTGAACAAGAACAAAGAAGAACAGTTTATTCCAGCTTGTTTTCTGCATTTGAAGTTCATTTTATCAAGTCCCGGTAATGGAGTATGAAATCCACTGATCATATCGAAAACCTTTGACTCATTCACCAGTGAGTGACTAAAATGATTAACAGTTTTGATCACCTGGTTTTGGCTGCTAAATTTGGCAACACACCACCTGCAGCTCCAACCTGAACATAAGAGAAACATCAAAAGATAAGAAATGTTGGTTATTGATCGATATGAATCATTCTGAAAAAAAATAATGCTATGGTTCAGGCCTACTATGAGCCCAAAGTGCTGTAAATATCGATTTTATCCATAAAAAGTTAATCAAAGGCTTTTTAATGTCATTTTGTTTATCTATGAAAAAAGAGTCTTATCCCTCGGCAGTGTGGAAAAATGCTTACTATTAATGTATTTTTGATAATGGCGGTCATGTTGGTGTAAGCAACCATCAGCACAGGCATGTCTACACGTTATAGCTTTGTTCAGTCACCAGGGGGCGGTGTCAACAATTGGTGGAACAATCTATAGTGCGGGCTACTCCTTTTCAGGTTTGTGCCTTTTTTTTTTTTTTTTCTTTTAGCTCTGCAAAAGATATGGAATACATACTCAATGTCCACTATATTCAGTACATATAGTTTCATAGATTTGTGTCCATATTGACATGATAGCATTACACAGTTGCAAATTTGTTGGCTCCACGTCCATGATGAGAATTATCTATTGCACCACATCCCAAAGGTGGGTGGCTCAGACTAGCCCATATGGCACCAATAGCATTGCCACATTGAAAGTCACTTAAATCACCTTTCTTCCCCCATTCTGCTGCTCAGTTTGAACTCCAGCAGGGCATTTTGACCGCGTCTACATGCCTACATGCATTGAATTGCTGTCATGTGATTGGCTGATTAGATATATGTGAGTGTACTTGTTTGTTGAACTGTAGTGAAGTGAAACCAAGAGTAAAGAAAAGAGAAGTGTCCACTGTAGCTACCCTACTTTATGCTTCTTGTCCATCCTTCTTTCATATTTGTTAATATTTCTCGTGCTTCTTCCTCTTTGCTATGAACTCTGCTGTGGTTTCCTTTCCTGTTCAAGTCAACTTTCCAGCCAGTCAGCATAGCTTCATCACTGTTGGGCAACATTCAATTCAATTCAATTCAATTTTATTTATATAGCGCCAAATCACAACAAACTGTCGCCTCAAGGCGCTTTGTATTGTGGGTAAAGACCCTACAATAATACAGAGAAAACCCAACAGTCAAAACGACCCCCTATGAGCAGCACTTGGCGACAGTGGAAAGGAAAAACTCCCTTTTAACAGGAAGAAACCTCCAGCAGAACCAGGCTCAGGGAGGGGCAGTCATCTGCCGCGACCGGTTGGGCTGAGGGGAGAGAAAGACATGCTGTGGAAGAGAGCCAGAGATTATTATCAATTAATGATTAAATGCAGAGTGGAGTATAAACAAAGTAAATAAGGTGAATGAGAAACAGTGCATTATGTGAACCCCCCAGCAGACTAGGCCTATAGCAGCATAACTAAGGGATGGTTCAGGGTCACCTGATCCAGCCCTAACTATAAGCTTTATCATAAAGGAAAGTTTTAAGCCTAATCTTAAAAATAGAGAGGGTGTCTGTCTCCCGAATCCAAGCTGGAAGCTGGTTCCACAGAAGAGGCGCCTGAAAGCTGAAGGCTCTGCCTCCCATTCTACTCTTAAGTATCCTAGGAACCACAAGTAAGCCAGCAGTCTGAGAGCGAAGTGCTCTATTGGGGTGATATGGTACTATGAGGTCTTTGAGATAAGATGGTGCCTGATTATTCAAGACCTTGTATGTGAGGAGAAGAATTTTAAATTCTATTCTAGATTTAACAGGGAGCCAATGAAGAGAAGCCAATATGGGAGAAATCTGCTCTCTCTTTCTAGTCCCTGTCAGTACTCTAGCTGCAGCATTTTGGATCAGCTGAAGGCTTTTCAGAAAGCTTTTAGGACAGCCTGATAATAATGAATTACAATAATCCAGCCTAGAAGTAATAAATGCATGAATGAGCTTTTCAGCATCACTCTGAGAAAGGATGTTTCTAATTTTAGAAATATTGCACAAATGCAAAAAAGCGGTCCTACATATTTGTTTAATATGTGCATTGAAGGACATATCCTGGTCAAAAATGACTCCAAGATTTCTCACAGTGTTACTGGAGGCCAAAGTAATGCCATCCAGAGTAAGTATCTGGTTAGACACCATGTTTCTAAGATTTGTGGGGCCGAGAACAAGAATTTCAGTTTTATCTGAATTTAGAAGCAGGAAATTAGAGGTCATCCAGGCCTTAATATCTTTAAGACATTCCTGCAGTTTAACTAATTGATGTGTGTCATCTGGCTTCATTGATAGGTAAAGCTGAGTATCATCTGCATAACAATGAAAATTGATGCAGTGCTTTCTAATAATACTGCCTAAGGGAAGCATGTATAATGTAAATAAAATTGGTCCTAGCACAGAACCCTGTGGAACTCCATAATTAACCTTACTGTCTGAAGAAGACTCCCCATTTACATGAACAAATTGGAGTCTATGAGATAAATATGATTCAAACCACTGCAGTGCAGTACCTTTAATACCTATAGCAAGCTCTAATCTCTGTAATAAAATGTTATGGTCAACAGTATCAAAAGCTGCACTGAGGTCCAACAGGACAAGAACAGAGATGAGTCCACTGTCAGAGGCTCTAAGAAGATCATTTGTAACCTTCACTAATGCTGTTTCTGTACTGTGATGAATTCTGAAACCTGACTGAAACTCTTCAAATAAACCGTTCCTCTGCAGATGATCAGTTAGCTGTTTTACAACTACTCTTTCAAGAATCTTTGAGAGAAAAGGAAGGTTGGAGATTGGCCTATAATTAGCTAAGACAGCTGGGTCAAGTGATGGCTTTTTAAGCAGAGGTTTAATTACAGCCACCTTGAAGGTCTGTGGTACATAGCCAACTAATAAAGACTGATTGATCATTTTTAAGATTGAAGCATCAATAATTGGAAAGACTTCTTTGAACAGTCTAGTAGGAATGGGATCTAACAAACATGTTGCTGGTTTGGAGGAAGTAACTATTGAAGTTAACTCTGAAAGATCAACTGGAGCAAAAGAGTCTAAACAAATACCAGCAGTGCTGAAAGCAGCCGAACATGAAGAATAATCTTTGAGATGGTTATGAATAATTTTTTCTCGAATGTCTAAAATTTTATTTGTAAAGAAATCCATGAAGTCACTACTAGTTAACGTGAAAGGAATACTCGGCTCTACAGAGCTCTGACTCTTTGTCAGCCTGGCTACGGTGCTGAAAAGAAACCTGGGGTTGTTCTTATTTTCTTCAATTAATGATGAATAGTAAGATGTCTTAGCTTTACGGAGGGCTTTTTTATAGAGCAACAAACTCTTTTTCCAGGCTAAATGAGCATCTTCTAATTTAGTGAGACGCCATTCCCTCTCCAGCTTTCGGGTTATCTGCTTTAAGCTGTGCGTTTGTGAATTATACCACGGAGTCAGGCACTTCTGATTTGAAGCTTTCCTTTTCAGAGGAGCCACAGTATCCAAAGTTATACGCAGTGAGGATGTAAAACTATTGACGAGATAATCAACCTCACTGGGAGCAGAGTTTAGGTAGCTGCTCTGCACTGTGTTGGCACATGGCACTGAAGAGCATAACAATGAAGGAATTAGATCCTTAAACTTAGTTACAGCACTTTCAGAAAGACTTCTACTGTAATTAAACTTATTCCCCACTGCTGTGTAATCCATTAAAGTAAATGTAAATGTTACTAAGAAATGATCAGACAGGAGGGGGCTTTCAGGGAATACTGTTAGGTCTTCAGTTTCTATGCCATATGTTAGGACAAGATCCAGAGTATGATTAAAGTGGTGGGTGGGCTCCTTTACATTTTGAGAGAAGCCAATTGAATCTAACAATAGATTAAATGCAGTTAGCTTTTTTTTTTTTTTTGGAGTACTGCACACAAGTAGCATCTGCATTGGCTGACTATCCATAATCTGCAAAGTGCATATCCAAAGAGCTACACAAACAGACACAAACACAGGACCATAAATCCGGTATAAAGTACATGCTAATCTCAAGTTATTTTCTAAGAAGGGAGGGACACACGATGTGGTAAGAGATTTGCCAAAAGCACCCAAACCTTTTACCTTACCCTGTATATCCCAGCATAGCACAGTAACTAGGAAACTGCTGATACGTTTAGCACACTGGAGTTGTGTATGACGCATCAGTAGCCTCAAACTATTTCTTGTCTGCGTGCAGTTTGAAAATGTTGCTACTTACAGTAATTAACTTGCATTTGATGAAAATATAGATGCTACAGCATGTGATATTCTGCTATATTAAATTCATTCCAGCTTGGCTTTAAATGCAGCTTTGCAAATAATGAAATATTTAACAGCACAAGAAACGCCTTCTGGGGATGACAGGTAAGTAATCTTATCTGAAACATCAGGGAAAAAACTTTAAAAAATAAAAAGTGCTTACTAGATTTTGGACTTGGGCCACACTTATTATCTTTGCCATGATAAATCTCTTACCTTTACTTTTGCAGCATTGCCTGAGGTTAATCAGGCATATTTTACTGTAGCGCTCCCAATTTCATTTTACTATAGCACTCGCAATTTCAGCTGATTGCACTGTTTTTCGACTAAAATATTAGTCATCTACCACCTTTAAAACTCCCTGAAAAAGTTTGGTTTTAGAGCTGATTATTATGACATTTGAGAAGATGAACAGGTAGATGTTTTACTTAAGCAGCAAAGCATTTAAAAGAGCTGGAAAAATCAGCAGCAGCAGCCGCGGCATGCTTTACTGTGCTGACATTTTCCTGGAGCATTTTCTAGGGAATGTTGACAGTCAGTGTTTGTGGTGATATTTTCATCGTATCATGGTTGACACTGGAGTCCTCTCTCATCATCACTGAAATAGAGCATAATTTGGCTTTGGTGGCAGAAAGCTCACTATACCCAGGATAAGCTAGTCAGTGGGTACTTCACTTTGCAGAATCCTCTATGCAAAATGTCAGAGCAGTGATATGACTGCTGGCTGTATGCTAGGACATCAGCCTCCACACTAGGAGTTCAGAGCCTCTTTGTACCTTTTATGCCACACTCTATCCCCTTACTGTGCTTGTATCGACATCTGCTTTAAAGAGGAGTACAAGACCGTTAATTCGTGCAAGAGAGGAAGGTGGGACACAGAAGGCCAGAAGAGAGAGAAGCAGAGGGAGAGGATGAGAAATGGGGAAAAAGGGTTGAAAGGGTCAGACAGAGAAATTGTGGATAAAGGGGATAAAACCCATGAACAGATTGTGGGGAAAAAAGGGTCACTGGAAAGAGAGATGAAAATTTGAGAAAAGCAATGAATATTGAACCAGAAAAAAAAAGTATAAAGCCATACTCTGGGGACTAAAATCCAATATCGCCAATCCCTGAAAGACTGGCAAAAAAAAAAAAAGAGATAAGAAAAAAAAAGAAGCATGGCACATCAAAGGACAAAACATAGAAATAAATGATTTTTTGGTGTTTTTTCAAATACAGGCACTATAAAAAAAAAAACAAGTCACTGAATAAAGATGCAGTCTAATGTCGGCAGCCTCCATCAGATATGCAGTGCCCATTTAAATCAAAATTAAAATGAAAAATAATCAAAATACACTTTCAACAGAAACTACAGTTTATTTCCAAAACTGAATAACTGCATACACTTTAGGCTTTAAAATTCTAATCATCTGGAAATACAGAGAGTACAACTTGTTGCCTCTCAAATAGTGGTAACAATATATATATATATTTTCCCTTACATTACAACAGAATCTGTACAAGACTTTTCTGCCAGTCCTTCACATAGTTTTAGTGAGTATTGCAGCAAAAATGTGTTTTACAGCCATGTTATTGAATGTTTACGGATTCATAGAAACTGCAGCTGCGTTGCCTTTGTTAACGCAGCGTTTAAAGGGTAAGGCTTGTGATATTAAAGATAATCATTCCTCATTTCTTTGGTGGTGCTGTAACTTGAGCTGTGTCCAAATTCAGAGGCTGCATGCAGCCCCTGAATTTGATTTATGACCATTTATGACACAAATTTATTTGTGTACATTTTAAGACATCATCTATTTTTGAGCAGCGAACGTGTTTAAGATCTTGAGAACTTGATTTCACTTTCTGGAAAAAGTTATTTTGGATAAAACATAAACTGGATTTAAGAAGCAGAATTTTGCCCAAAATTGGAAAATTAAACAAACCACACAATCTACAACCTTGCAGTTGATAGAAAGTGATTTTAATTAAAAGACATATAGGCGGACCTCGACTGTAGCCAATGCTGCATGGATATTTTATAGTTAGCAGAAGTGTATTTTCTGTACTGAATGCAATACCACAACAAAATGTTATCATCCTTCTGCAAAAGCTATTCAAGGATTCACAGCCCTGCAAGAAAATGAAAAACAGAAGTACTGCAGGGATGGGGGTTCAGTTTGCCTCCTGCTGCTAAGAGACAGGAAGCAGTCAACATTTGATGTTGAACTGTATTAGTAACACACAGCAACACACACAGCAAAACTTGACTGATTTACACTTTATTGTGCGTGTACAACACACCCTATAAAGTAATATCACAGCAAACTCCCAGTCTCACCGTTCTAATTAAAGATACCATTGTTTAAGAATTTCCAGAAATAATTAAATAATATTTCACAGATATAAGGATGAATTGTTTTTCCTAATTAGTTGCAGGCAAAAGGCTGTCTGAACTCCTGCTTAGACATATGTGGTGCTCTTTCCATTCCCTTTTCAATCTCAGTCTCTGTTCTTTCTCATTTTGATGCTGAATTTGAACTTCAGCAGCTCGTCTTGACCGTGCTTAAATGCACTGAGATGCTGCCATGCGATTGGCTGATTAGATATTTGTATCAATGAGCAGCTTGACAGGTGCACCTAACAAAGTGAGCATTGGAGCATAGGTCCATTTTCAGCAACTGTCGCTTTCATGCTCCATTGGCACATTGTGTTACTGATGCACATTTATTATATTAAAAGTCTCATGATTGAGTGAGCACAGCTTAAAACGGTTCTACTGATTTAAGAAGCAATCGTTGAGAGTCTGGGGCATCAGCATCTGTGGGTTTCATTAAAGTCTCGCAAGCAAAAACATTTCTTCTCATCAGAATTTTATTGTCGTAAAAAGGAAAGTTGTTCAGTGCGGGAAACTGCCAAAAACTGAAATAGTTATGAAATAATATGTACTTCTCCCCCACAAACCAGCATAATCTGGCTCTCATGGGTTTGATGAAGTCAGCCGAGGACCTGTGAGGCATCTGTTTCTCAAATTAGAGACCCTGTTGCACTTGCAGTCTCCTACTACTATTTCTGTTTTGGTTCAAAGCCAGTTCTTGCATTAAGTAACACAATGTGACACTGGAACACTCCTGTGATTAAGGGAGAAAACAAAACATTCTATGCCTACATGAATATTCTATTAAAAATAAAAAATGATTAATGATGCCATTAATCAGAAATTGCCATTTCATGTTTTAACCAGTGCTGCAGAGTACTTCTAGTCTGCAGTCTTTGAAAAATTGTGACCATTGTTGTAATGTTTTTCAGAAGGCCACAGTGACATTAGCAGCTCTGCACGAGGCTATATTTAGGTACAGCAATACTTTGAACTCATGGTTAGCATCACCATGTAAAGATACAAGATTGACCACCATTTTAGCTTAGAGCATAGAATGTATATAAAGGGAATATTCTGGTTCTAGATAGCAGGTTAAATCTAAATTGTCTTCTGACAAGACCAGTGGAAGTGTTTGTTAAAGGACAAAAGGGACTTACCTGACTTTCAACCAGGAGATGTGTTCAAATCTCCTCTGCTTTCCTCTTTCGGTAAATGGACTGGTTCTTATATAGTGCTTTTCTACTCTATGATGAGCACTCTGTTGTGCTTTACACAACATGCCTCATTCACCCATTTTCATACAAGCACTTCTTTCTAAGCTTAAGTGCTTTCTATCTAACATTAGCACACATTCATACTGTATTGGAGAGCAACTTGGGGTTTAGTATCCTGCCCAGGAATACTTTGGCATGCAGACTGGAGCAGCCAGGGATCGAACCGCCAACCTTCTGAATGGTAGGTGACCTCCTCCACCTCCTGAGCTACAGC
The DNA here is from genome assembly GCF_007364275.1 of Archocentrus centrarchus. Lineage (NCBI taxonomy): Eukaryota > Metazoa > Chordata > Actinopteri > Cichliformes > Cichlidae > Archocentrus > Archocentrus centrarchus. The sequence continues at coordinate 26,708,445 of NC_044362.1, read as the reverse complement.
CACCCCAAGTCTTTTAATTCTAGCTGTTTTATTTTCTGTTTGATTAGGTTCAGGCAGCAAAGCATTTTGGTTATGGTTCAGAAACATTTTGAGAAACAACCTGTTGCAATGATAAATAATTGTTAGAAAGCTCCATTCTTCTTGTTCACGTGGTGCTTGTTAACTAAAGGTAACAACACTAGTAACTTATTCAGATGGCCACTACAGGTTTACTTTACTAAATATGGAGTAAATATTCATCCTGAAGGGAACAGGAATGTCCTCAGAAGCCCATCCAGTACTTATTGTGATATAAACATCTCTGAATAAGTGCATGTTTATTGTGTTACCTTTAGATGGGGTAGAACTCTGTACCTTGGAAAGGGTCATTTTTTAACCAAAACCAATACCTATTAAGAAGAACTAAATGTAGGATTTTTTCATTCTTTGAAAGTGGAAACACAAAGATGCAAACTGACAACATGATCATTTAGCTTGAGGACTTGTTGGATATTTCAGCCACACTATCTGGTGTGGAAACCATTTTCAGAGAGTCACTGGAGATAAGGGAAAACATAAAAGCCTTTTGTTCTCCTGACGTCATCCAAACAAGAAATGAAACCTCTCTGCATCAACAGGCATCTTCTCTCTGAGGGCCCAAATCCTCTTTCTGGTTATTAATAGAGTTACATAGAAAAGTAAACAAAACTGGAATAAAAGAAAGCAAATTGTCTTTTTCATAATGTGGGATGTTGGAGGTCATCCCTGATGCTTCACATTGCCTCCTGGCAGAATTAAGAAACGCCTCAGCGAGCCCACACAGCTGCATTGTTCATTCCTATCGTTAAATTGCCGTACTCTGTGGTCTGTATAAAAGAAAAATGTTACCAAAATGCCCTGCTTTCACCTCGTGGCTCTGCTCAGGATTTTGTCACTGTTTTGTCCCATGGGCTCCTCAGCTACTTCAGAGACACATGAAGACATGGTGTGCTGTTCCTCTACACAGAATTTGCCCACGGGCACCTGCAGTGACTTGTCTCACAGTCTGTTTCTGTATAAAGTAATCAATTAATAACAAACTCTCATTTGCATCAAGCTACGCCCTGCAGGGAGAAGAAAATTACATGTGGATGAAGAAATAGAGGGACAGAAGCAATACAGTCTGCTGTTTATGTTCTTGGCGCTCAGATCGATTTTTTTAAGGCAGCAGAGCGAGTGAGGAAGTCCTTCATGTAACAGCTTTGTGTTGAATGGTACTTGTGCAAACTCCAGACAATACTGTATATTTGAAACTCTGCTCGAGTGGCAATTTCTTTGAGCCAAAACAGAAGAGAAAAAAGGGATTAAGAGAGAGATAGATGGTTGACTTAATGCCCACCCTCTTCTCGAAGAGGAAGGAATTTGGCCTGATAAAATGCTTTCACCAGATTGTGTCTGAAGTAAATTGATAGAGGATGGATGTGTGGGAGGGTATGGGTCTCTCTACGAGAACCTCATACCGACCTGGCTGAAAGAATAGGAAGTAGTTCACTGATCCTCCTCTTTAGCACCTAAATGCTGATATAATGTTAGGTATACAGGAGCTTTAGAGGCAGAAAAATCAGACAGCGCAGTGCTCCACAGAATAACAGGTAACACAAGGATACTGATTATGATGCAGAAGGAATGAGCTGGTATCATTTTGCTGATTAGCAAATCAAAACATGTCTAGATATCAAGGTTAAAACAAGTCTAAATTTGGTCACAGTGAGTTTTTTTTTTTTTTTTTAATAATTATTATTTAGAAATCAAGAATACATAGACTCATCGGCTGTTTAAAGACAGTTTACATTTCAGTCACCAATTAACAAGAGTTATAATCAAAAAGCATTATGTGGATATGAATCGTTTTTGATATAGCGTGCTGTCAGGTCTTTCATGTGAAAGATATTATGGAGCTTAAAAGACTTCCTGTTTTGTTGAATATCTAAGTAACTAAGATAAATGAATAAATAAATAGTGTGTGTGCAGTGGGAAAAGTTACATAAGGTAATTGCAACCAAGATTATCATACTTAATCACTTCCAAACTAAAAGCTAAAAGTAGGACTAAGTGAAATAGTTTTATGAACTTGCAAAACTAACTAAAAGAAAATATAACAAGAATATATAGAAATGTCTTTGGTTTTAGTCTTTGACATTTTGGTCAAATCGGCACATTTATTGACACGTGGGAGGCCTTAATGACTGTGAGGCAGCTGCCTTCACAAAGTGTTTGTTTTACTAAGACTTGGTGCTGACACATTGAGTTCAGTGATGGAACTTTTCATGAAGTTAACTTTAAAATGACAATCAGACTCATTCAGACTGGGTTACACGAAGTCCAGATGTCTTAAAGAAGTCATGTCTCAATATGATTCAACCAAATGAATGCAAACTGAATAAGAATAAGAAATAAATAGTCAATAATACCCAAGTGACTTGGCCTCTACATGTAGAATAAAAAATACTACACAAAAGAAATATATGAAAGATAATCTCTTGGTAAAAGACAAGATTTTTGATAAGAAGCTGTCAGGCTTCTGTTTTTAGTCTATTTGTAATCCAAGTTCTATTGACCAATCACATTTGAACAGTTCATCAAGATGGATTGTATTTGCTGAAATGCAGTCTCAAAACCATTGAGTGTTGTGTCTCATGATGATTTAGCTTTTTATTATGTTTTTTAAATGTAAAACAAAGTAAACAGGGCAGAGAAGCAATAGTGGATATATTACATAAAGGATGTTAAACATGAAGATGCCATGCAGAAGGGAGAGAGGAAGACCACAGACAAGTTTCATAGTAAAGGTATAGTTTTGAGTTTGATCTCCTGGATTTTTAGTCTTTAGTTCTGGTTACTTTTGTACTTGTAGTTCTAGTCACATTTTCAGTATTGGTTTGTGCTTCAGTTTAGTATAGCCTCATCAAATATAGCCTCAAATATAGCCTCAACAAATATCAGCAAACACTATGTAAACGCTGCATTTGAAATTACCTTACACAACACATTGCACATTTATGCCCGCTCATCTTCAGTTGCACTAGATAGAAGCTGAAGTGCCGCGACCACAACTTATGCTCATCTGCACTTATTCCGGCCCAATTTAACCCCTGAGTATAGTTCTATAAATGATACATACATGATATGGTTTTGCGTCTTTCATTCCTTTGTATGCGATAACCCCAGTCATGGATACTCCAATAGGAATGCCTTGTATATACTATTGTTCCCTCCTTTTAGGTTCAAAGTGGGTTGATGTTTGAAGGATGGCAGTGCCATGAAGTAAAAACTTACCTCAGATGTCTTAAACATAAAGTAACAAGCCCATTTTGAAAATGTAAGGAGTAGAAAGTACAGATATTTGTGTAAAAATGTGAGGAGTAAGGAATTGTCAGAAAATAAATTGTTAGAAAAATAAATTAATAAATAAAATAAAATAAATACTCAAGTAAAGTACAGATACCTGAAAATTCTGCTTAAGTACAGTAATACTTACAGACATCGCCCGCATTAACAAAGTATGCCTCAGGTGTTGAAGAGCCATGGCCATACACCTGATAAGAACCAAACACCTGATAAGTAGGTTACTGGAACAAAGATCCAGTAAAAGTGGACACAAGATGAGAATCTGGAACTGCATGTTACATCCCAGTGAGAGGGGTTACATGAAGAAGATGTGGAAACTATGGATTCTTCGACACCAAACATCCAGACTGACATTGAAACTAGTAGCTCAGCGTTCCAACATCTGCAGGAAGCAGCTGCTGTCGCAACTAGAGATTGACAATGTACAACGCAAACATAAGCCAGGACGTCAGGTCAGGGGGGAGATATCATCATCCCCACACTCTGAACACTGACCTGAAAGATAAGATCACAAGATCATGGATAAACTGGAAACTTGGACCCCCCGAGGCCAGTTACCAAGACTACATGAAGAAATTCTACTAGACAATGTGAATGCAGCACTGCGGATAATTCCTACTTCAACTGCAAATCAATTAGTTGATGTATGCCATTGCAACGGTCATCTTCGTTTTTGTTTATTGTTTTTTTTTATTTAGTTTTTTTGGAGGGGTGCAATATTAAAATAGAAAGAGGTTTTGAGAATGTCACAAGTATTTGTTTTCACAAAGTTTGCTGCTGCAGAATTTTATGAAGATCGATCAGATGAATTTCAAATAATTGAAAAGTCTCACTTCACTAGAAAAATGAACTAAATCCCCCAAAACCCATTTCCACTTCATTTCAGACCTGCCACAAAAGTACCTGCTCACATTTTTTCAATGATACTCTCGTTAACACACGTGAGTGTGTTGATGGGGAGATCATTCTGTCATGCTGATTGAGTTCGAATAGCAGATTGAATGCTTTAAAAGGAGGGTGGTTCTTGAAATCATTGTTCTTCCTCTTTTTTTTTTTAACCATGGTTACCTACAAGGAAACAAATGCAGGCATCATTGCATTGCATAAAAAGGGCTTCACAGGCATGGGTATTGCTGCTACTACAATACACCTAAATCAAGCCTATATCGGATCATCAAGAACTTCAAGGAGAGAGGTTCAACTATTTTGAAGAAGGTCTCAGAGTGCCCAAAAAAGTCCAGCAAGTGCCAGGACCATCTCCAGAGTGATTCAGCTGCGGGACTGGGGCATCACTAATGCAGAGCTTGCTCAGAAATGGCAGCAGGAAGTTGTGAATGCATCTGCATGCACAGTGAGGCAAAGACCTTTGGAGGATGGCCTGGTGTTAAGAAGGGCAGCAAAGAAGCCACTGCTGTGCTGGAAAAACATCAAGGACAGACTGATATTCTGTGAAAAGTACCGAGATTGGACTGCTGAGGACCGGGGTAAAGTAATTTTATCTGATGAAGCCCCTTTTGGATTGTTTGGTGCATCTGGAAAAATGATTGTCTGGAGAAGAAAAGGTGAGTGCTACCATCAGTCCTGCATCATGTCAACAAGCCTCCTTCGACCATTCATCATGTGGCGTTTCTTTTCATCCAAGGGAATGGGTTTACTCACAGTTTTGCCTAAGAACACAACCATGAATGAAGACCAAGCCATCCTCCGAAAGCAACTTCTCCCAACCATCCAAGTCCAAATACTTTTTCCAGCATGATGGATCATTGTACCCTAAAGCATAACTAAGTGGCTTGGGGAACAAAACATTGAAAATTTGGGTCCATGGCCAGGAAACTCCCCAGACCTTAATCCCATCGAGAACTTGTGGTCCATCCTCAAAAGGCGGATTGACAAACAAAAACCCAGATATTCTGACAAACTAGCCCTGCAACAGGCTGGCGACCCATATAGGGTGTACCCTGCCTCTCGCTCTATGACAGCTGGGATAGGCTCCAAGAGTTATATGAATCTGATAATCTGAGTAAGAAAGCAAATGACCATAATTTCCATTGTGTTTCTTTAGATCCTAAATCACAATCTATGAGCTGCCAAAGGCAGTTAGATCAGCAGTGAGCCGTGCATAATGAAAGCAGGTGTTCCTCTTAACATGCAGTCAAAGAGCAACATGCAGCCAGGTTATTATGTGAATATGTGCATTTGCCTGTTATTACATCATTTACTTTAGCCTACTGTATAACAGTTTTCAGAGTCAAAAGGATTTCCTCTCTGAGTAAGGATCAAGTTTTCACAATAGACTTGAGTTGTATTCCACTAAGCGCTTCTGACAGGTGTCATGTCATATTTGTGCAGCTTGCAGAGGCATTAGATAGCATGGTTCTACTGAATCAGTCGTCAGTGCAGAGTTTTTGCACACGTGGACAGCTCGCTTGCCGTGAATGTCAAATGTGAGTTATTGAACAGAGTCGAAGGTAGAGGAGTCTCTCGCTGATCCTGGGCAGTTTTCCACCGCTCCTTAGCCCCTGGCGCTCGGCAGGTAAAGCACAACAAGCTCCAGCTCAGTCAGACTTAGGGGATTATTTACTTAGACCCTGCTCAGAGCATCTGACTTCATTTCTCACACACCTTTCATTTCCCAGTGCCAGTACCATGGCAGCATCCTAGCATGTCAGTCCCAATCGCTCCCGCCTCACTTGTCTCACGTCTGTGTTGGAGAGCCACAAAAAGGGATTTATCTGAGCTTTTTATGCACATTCTTTATTTCTTTTTTAATCCCCAGAGTTCGCTCCCAAACCTAATTTATTGTTTTATTTTTCAAGAAAGCTGTCTCAGTGGCTTTAAAGACTGCCTAAAAAGCCACGCAGTGTCGAGCCAGACATCATGACACATTTTGTTTGCCGTCTTTGAGTAAAAGACTGAATTTTTCTGCTTTAACAAAACAAGCAAATTGCATTCTCTCTGTCCTCCGGCTCTGGATGTTATTTGTCGCCTGCCAAAGCAGCTTCACACCGTGTTTTATCTCCCTCAAATTGGCCACACAATAACAGCATCCTTTCTACACTCTTGTCCCATTATAATTGTCATAGGTAAATACATTTTTTGTTGTAGACCCTGGATTCTGTCAGTCGTTCTCGCCACGTCTCCGCTTCCAGACATCTGCTTTGAAATTTTACCCATCAGGTCAGCAGATCCCACCCCCTATATTTATTCCTGCCTGCCTTTTTGCTCCAGGACATTCAGCTCTCAACTGGGATGCGGTGTATGTGTGCCTGTGTTCGTCTCTGTCTGTGTGTGTGCCGCAAGAGTGGCAAATTACTAATGAATAATGCAGGGTAATAGTGATGTGTTGACAGCTCTGACAGCTGAGAGCTGCCGAGCTGTGTATCAGTGATAATGTGCCATTTCCCTTCTGTGCTCCTCCACTCCTTTATTACAGCAAATTGCATTTTTTTTTTTTTTTTTTTGGGGGGGGGGGGGGGGGGGGGGTAATTTCACCTCCCCACAACCCCACTGTCCCTGTGTTTATGAGGGTTTTTGTTTTACTACCAAAACTAGAAAAAACAACTTTCTGTACACATTTTTCATTAATGTGCTTTAAACTCTTTAGTTTGATCTCTTGATTGGTGTCTAAATTGATTTTGGTTTGTTTGTACCTAGGCTCTGGCTTTGTAAGATAGTGGTCACTTAAGTGTTTGGCTTCTTATTTAAGCACCCAATGAATTCTATAGTGGGTCACACTATTCTGTTCCAAGGGTTTTCCTTTTGCTTGCACTTTCAGAGAAAGTGAACCTACAATTAAATTTAATGTTTATTTTTTTCTTTGTCCACCTCTTGGTGAAGATTCGTGAATTTTGGCCTGATAGTTTTCATATAATAGTGCTAAAATACAAACACATAGAGCACTGAAAACATTCTAACAAAATAAATAAATAAAAGTGTTTTTATGATACATTTTTAAATGTGTTTTAGCCTCATAAATTTAATTTTACACTCAATTAATGTAGTGCTTTCAGTCTGCCATAATGTTAATTGTGAGGCACAGATGGAACAGCAGAGCTTTGTTGGACTAAAGAAGGAGACAACTGGGAGTTTATTTCCCACTTTATAGCCTATACCAACAAGAGAGCACCAAATCATGCTTAACATTGTTCGCACATGATAAAGAATGAGCTAGCCCACATTAAATGGACAGATATAAACTAAACAGATGAAATAGTATTAAGTTAAAACATTTTCCTGGTTATTTATTCCTTTTAGAAACTTTTCTTTCCCATTTTTTCCAACAGTTTTTCTAACTTGAATGGCAACAGCTAAAATAGCTAAAAAGACACATTAAAATGGTAGAAACTCTGCAAGACCCACTGAAACAGTTTGATTAGTGTTTTATCCCTGTTAATACCAGCTTTGTTAGTGAAAGTAAAATTATTCAACAAGAAAAAGATAAAAACTAAAATCTTGCATAATGTTATTGTATTTATCAAAATTCACACACTATAAATTGAAAGAGAAAAAAGTCAGGGGATCACCAGAGTCAGTAGGATTCAGCCTTTTGGCCCCCTGAACATGTAAAATGTTAATGTAATCTATCCAGTAGCCATTTAAATAATTTAAGACCAAAGTTGAAACATATGCTGGCATGGATAAAATGCGTTTTTTTTCCACACAAGCGTACAAGAAAATGTTCATGTGACGGCAAGAAGATGAATCCATCCATCCATCCATTTTCTTCTACTTATCCAATTCACACAGTGGGGCTGGAGCCTGTCCCAGCTATCGTAGGGCAAGAGCCTGGGTACACCCTGGATAGGTTGCCAATAAAACAACTGTCCAGTCTACTTTTCTGCCACATGATCGTGTTACAGATGATGAAATTTACATCACAAGGGTCCACATTGACACTTTAAATTTTCAGAGACTGCTTGTCTCAGAGACCATGATCACAGTGGTTGCTAATTAAGTTGCTAATTTGCTAATTAAGCTCTATTTCATTTGGAGCACAGAAAAACCACAACCAACCTGACAATAGCTCCACTTACAGAAACTAAAACTTCAGCAACTTTTATCATCAACAACACAGAGCACTGCTCACAGTAACCATTAAATAAAAATCAAAGCAATTATTACTGAGCATCGATGAAAGATATGTACTTTATAATCAGCAAAGAGCACCATGTGGATGGAGAGACTGGCAAGTTTAATCGTAGAAAAGTTTTTTCTCAGAACCTACATGTGTCCCTGTACATCCACATGCTTCCTCCACCTCTCACAGTTTTGACTAAAACTGTGAAACCCACAGTATGTAAATGTTTCTATGTTAAAAATTTGACCCCCTTGCATTTAATGATGCATGCGTTTGCATAATATTTTGCAGTGAGTCTGGAATATGTTGAAGGAGGTCACTGCAAACCAAATGCCCCTGTGTATTTGTGTGCCTTTGCTTCTTGTGAATCCAATGAATACGATATCTAGATGGTGCTTGGCTTATAATGCGTTAAGTCTGAATGAAAGCAATTGGGCATAATTGGATTCTATAACACTAAAAGTTTAAACCATTTTCATGGCCTCACTGGTATGTTTTAATTATTTTTATTATGTACCTGCAGTATTTATTATCTTGAGGCTGGATTAGATTCATATTAAGGAATTAGTCCCATTAATAAATCAAATGAAAACAGTGGTATTAATAAAAAGTAAGCGTGTGTGTTTATATTAAAAGTAAGGTTGGCATAGAAGCTGCTATAAAAAGATGGTATCCTCTTAAATTAGTCACTGGCCTTATGATGTTATTTAATTAAGAGTTGTGATTTTAAATTCTACAGTAAGAGTTCTTTAATGCAAATCACATGCAGTTTGCCTTCAGTAGACTTTTTCTTTCTCCAATTCATTCCCAGTGAGTTGAGCACCCTCAACAAAACCCAACACATCTCACTTCAATAACGTCTATATCTGCAATTGTGTGTAAAAAGTGGACAGTTGCAAGACAGGCATAATGAGGAAGAGGAGTAATATATTCTTTGGTAATATAAAGAATAGTTACAGTGCTAAATAGTTATTGGCAGTCGCATTCAAAAGAAATTTTAGAGTATTTCCACAAACAAACTTTTTTCACAGATCTTTGATGCTGATGCTCTCCTTCTAATCTGACTGAGCTTGAGCTGTTTTGCTAAGAAGAATGGGCAAAAAGCTGATGTGCAAAGCTGGTGGAGACACACCCTAAAAGACTTGCAGCTGTAATTGCAGCAAAAGGTGGTTCCACAAAGTATTGACTCAGGGGGGCTGAATACTTTTGCACAACGCACTTTTCAGTTTTTTATTTGTAAAAAATGTTTTGAATCATGTATAATTTTCTTTCCACTTCACAATTGTATACCACTTTGTGTTGGTCTTTCACATTAAATTTCAGTGAAATATATTTATGTTTGTGGTTGTAATGTGACAAAATATGGAAAAGTTCAAGGGGTACGAATACTTTTGCAAACCACTGTACTGTTTTCTATATGGACATTTCTTCTTATATTTGCCCTTATTTTTAAGGAAAAAATCCAGTATTTGCCTGTAAAACCATAACCATCTAAGAAAACGTACACAGATTCTAGGCTACACACACACACACACACACACACACACACACACACACACACACACACACACACACACACACACACACACACACAGACACACACACACCCACAGACAAAGGGACAACTCCACCACATAAAGAAAACGTCATGCCTGCAAGGACTGAATCTGTACTTTAATGCTTACAGACATTGTTATTTACTGGCAAAGCCGATGATGATCTAATAATAAGCATTCACAAGGTAAACAAACATTATACAACAGCAGCTATGCACTAGCTATTATGAAAATATCTTCTAGCAAAATATCTAAAAACATTCACTCACACATTATTTACAGAAAAAGCAGTCGCACTGGATCACCAAGTTTCAGTTAATAACAGGCTGAGCATAAACAGCAAAAAAGAGTGGTCTTACCTTAAGCTGATACTCCAAAACTGTTCTGCCATATGGGATTGGGTCTGATTATTGGAGTTTTCTATCAATAATATAGGGTATTTACCTTACAGTATAAAGCAGCTTGGGGTGATTGTGTTGTTGTGAGTTGGTGCTGTATAAATAAAACTGAATTGAAACTGTTCATCATGTGTTTCCAATTGCTACCTTGGCAAATGTTAGCTCCGAGCTCTCTCGCCCAGAAAGAAATTGTATTTGGGCCATCAGCATTCTGCTATGGTCAAGTGTTTGTTCTGATGATCTGTTAGGTGTTGCTGTTTTTGATGGATTCGTTAGAGACATTTTAAGGCAGAGAGTCCCAATTTGAGAGTTTTTCAATGGCAAAGATGGTGATAGAAATATAACTTCCAGGGGGGGAAAAAGCTTTTTTAAAACCTTATTTTGGTGCCTCAGTGTATTTGTATTTATCAAACTGGCAAAAAATAGATATTTTACAATATGTATGTATCACAATGTACCTACTGCATGTTAGTTTCTGTTTATTTATTTAATTTGCTGTTGATCTATTATTTTAAGTATGCAGCAGAATGATGACTAAATGACCCAAGTGGCTGCCAAAATATGAATTTGCTGACAAGTTCACTTTATCGTCTTCTGCATAGAACTCATTAAAGACAAAATATGGAAGCATGAATGAGTGTATGATTTTGGATACAACCTTTAGCTCACACGGAAAATCAGACCGTAAATATAGGAGTTGCTGTCATCTGCAGAAAACAAGCAACAAATTAAAAACAAAAAGATCAACTTAGTATTCACTAACAAGAGATACATATTACAGAACAGTACAAAAGTTTCTGGTTGTGAAGTTTAATTGGCACAGCCCCTGTATCTGAAGCTTTACAGTTAGAATAGACTGAAAAGAGCTGGTTTTGTGTGCTGGCTTCTTACATGTGAACTGTAGAAACAGTATGTAGTTACTATGACGTTCACACTGTGTGAATCATGCATAGCATGCTTTCGTTCTAGTGAATGGAGAGAAGTGCTGTCCAAGGTGCTGATCCTGCCACAGTCTCTTCAAAGTATTTCCTCCAATATTAGGCACTATTTCCAGGTTTTACTTTAGTGTTATTTTGAAAACCCTCTTAAAATCTTTTTGTTGTTGTTGTTGTTGTTGTTGGTATTGTTGTTGCTGTTGCCATTTCCAGGAACCACTTTTTATGATGTTTATCTTCTTTTATAAGTCATGGAAATGATTATACAGGTTTTGTTTGTTTGTCTGTTTTGGTTTAGTTGTTTTTGGCTTGTTTCGGAATTTGGAGACAATGAGTTAATTAACATTTTACAAATAATCTGGTTAAATTCATTCATTCAAACAACAAGGATGTAATATTTGTTTGTTTTTAAGTCTGTATTTACACATTCTGATCTGCTTAACATTAATAATCCTGCAGCTTTGGACTCTTTAAACAGAAATATAAAGAAGATATTGGTTCAAAGCTGGATTATCTGAAGTTAATCTTGAGCCTGCACTGTGAACGCTCATAGTAGTAGCAGTGTTTATTGTCCTTTTCGAAATTACGTTTTTGTTTGTGGGAACTGTCAGATAACTATAACCACAACAAAGAAGAAATCACAGTTGCAGACATTACATACCAACATAGCCAAGAATCAAAGCACAGCAATGTCACAGCAACACAACCCCCACATCTGTTATGTATTTTTTGTGGCAAATACAGAGCCTGAAGAACTGTGATTAAGCACACTATAGCCCCCTTTCTAGTCATACTCTTATTGTTTTATTATTTTTTTCTTGATCAAAATGTGGACTTGTGAAATCTAACAATAAATCTTTTTTATTCATTTTTAAATTAAAAATTCCATCTTCTAAATATTTTTCCAAACGTTTTTGTCTACGTCTTTGTCCTACGTGTTGCTGAACTGAACGTCCTTGGCGGTTTTGTGCTGTTGGTTGAATAAAACGAGTTGTCTGACCACACCTCATCGGGCTGTGAGTAATTATAACAAACACTTTCTCAGTGTTTTCTGACATTTTATTAACAAAAAAGAAGCTGAAGTTAAATCAATAATGAAAATAAGTTTTAGTTGCAGACCTAATTTCTTCATTAGCTTATATTAATTAGGGTGTCACATAATAGGATGCTCCAAACTAATTTTCACTTTTTTTTTTTTTTTATCATTATCGGGATCATGCAGTGCACTGCATTTAATTTATTCACAATCTAAGGCTCCTGGTGGTATTTTCTATTGTTGAGAAGAGAGGCCCTCAGGGTGTGTGGGCACCCTACCTAGCGGAGGCTGAGGGTGCACACACATTATGACCCACTTCAGGTGTTACTAATCAGGTTTCTTAAAAAAAAAAAAAAAAAACTCGAGTCAAGATACATCCAGCACCGTGCTCTGTGTTTGTAAATGATCAAAGTTCATAAACTATTGGTCTGATGCTGATGAAAGGATAATGCATGGTGTTATTGACTGGCCTGCCAGGTTCCTGCTTCATTCACAGTGGATGATTACTGTTATGGTGAGCAGATCAACAACATCGTGTTTCTCAGCCTTGAAATTGTTTTCATATACATTGACTGTGAATAATGCAACCTCCTAAACTATCACTGAACATAATATTTATTTGGTCCCTAAAATTTGACATGTGGTTATACATCTGTGGGCTTTCTCGCTGTTCTGTGGATACATATACATTTTAGCTGAGGCTCAGATCTGGAGCAACCTACACTAAGAACATTTGTTAGAATAATTATAATTCTCAGATCAGTTGCATTACAATCACACAAGAGAGAAGAGTACAAAGGTCTGAGAAATGGCATATTCAAAACTTTGTGGATGTTTTTATTTCAATGCAAATGATTAGGATTTTTATGCAAATGAATATTACAGCTCTATATCTGTTGTGTGTGTTTGCAGGATCCAGTCTGGCTCCTACCTCAGCACGGGCTGGTTCACACTCATCCTCGCCATGGACATGTGCAAAGAGATCCATATCTACGGCATGATAAATGACACCTACTGCAAGTAAGACATGAACTGTCATACTCCCTGCCACCCCTCCCACACCTTCCTTCCTCCATACTTAGATGAAAAATGCACACGTTCCTACAAAACTTTGAAAACTCCATTCACATTCACTGCAGCGCCAGCCAATCACAACCTCCCATAACCACGGCCTGCCCTGTTACATTTCCAATGCCTCAGTTTGGATTTAATGGTTGGGTTTCTATGCTGAAATCCATATTGGGTTTTCTGTGCCGTGAATACCATTATGTTTTCCTGCCTAGAATACCCAGCAGGCAGCAGTCTCTCTGTGGCTGCGGGTGGCTAGGCTGCAGCACCCAATTCCTCCTCTGCTTCAATTTTTATTTGTATATCAGGCCGTTCGTCTTTTCTGACTCTTGGGTGAGTGATTACTGTCTGACTGCGAGGCCATGGGAGGGATGACAAACAAGATGCTCTTGCTCTGGGCATGGCTGCTCAGTCTCAAGTCATCTCAGCCTTGATGATCTCGCCTCTTCTCGCAGCTCTACCTGAGCTCTCTCTATCCCCCAAATCAAACACTTTTACCTAATGCGCACTGAAAATCCTGCCTTTTATCCTCTCTGTGCTCCCCGTGCACAGCAGGAGCTGAAATAAAAACAGCCCGAGACACATGGCAGAGCGGAGTGATAATTCAACCAGCATGGAGGATTTTATGATTCAGCGAGGCAGTTAAGGGCCAGTTTTCTCTCCCTGCCAGTCTCTCATTTATTTCCTTCTATCCTGCATAAAACAGGAGTATATTGTGTTTCACCAAGTTTCTGAATCGACAGTTTAGAGTCACACAAAGTACTTTTGTCAGCTGGATGCCCCAGAACGAGGAGAAGGAAACTTCTGTGTGGCGATATTCATAGCTTTAGTTAGGATTGACCCCAGTGGTTCTGTGGTAGCGGCGCTTCAACAGGTGCTGCAGAGAGGGTGAAATTGAATTTATTTGTCAACACTGGTGCACACTGTGTGACACAGAAGAGGGGCAGTGATTGGGCTTTGTATTACTGTAAGCTGGCAGACAGCCACGGTCGCTTTCTCGCTGTGGACCCATGGGCTGCTGTGATGGCTGTTTCTCTTCTCTCTGTGTTCATTCTCCCAGTGCAATTGTTACACAAGTCATCCTCTCATAAAGCTGTCACTCGCCATTAGAAACCAGTGGCAGAGTGCACAATGAACCTTATCCGTTGCTCCAAGCTTCCTTCTGTTTTTATTGATCCCTTCTTTTGAATGCAAACTCTAAACCAAGCGAGGCATTGTGAAATCCATTGCTGTACATTACCGAGCTCGCTGCATGTTTTCAGATTTACTTTGGCACAGAATAAGAGGGAATCTGTTATGATGTAAATCAAAGTTTAGTTAAAAGACTATTTATTAAATAAATCTGGCTGCCTGCAGCAGCTTCTTTTTCAGAGAAGGTAAACCTGTGGGGTGTAAACCTTTGCTTGCGGCAGAATCAGCTCAAATTAATGAACACTGTCCCAAAGGAGCTTCATTTTAATGGTTTAAAAATTTTATAATTTGGTTTATTTCTTCAGATTTTTATTTCTTTTAAGCCAAAACCAAGAACACAGTTTTATTCTATACTGCAAGGAAAAAAAAACATTTTTGAGAATTTTAATAATATGTTATTACATTAAGTATATTTTTATACATACATGTATATATAAGTACTCAAACATCAGCCATGTTTTAAGTGCATTGGCTTTGATTTGATATGTAATAAAAAATAAATACCAATATGTTTTTTCACATGCATGTTAGGTGAGTCTAAACTGGCCCTATTGTAGGTGTGAATGTCTCTGAGTTAGCCCTGTGATAGACTAGCCATCTGTCCAGGATGTACCTTGTATTTGACTCTATGAAGCTGGCTGGATGACTTGCTGCAGGGATTTGTTCCCATTTAGACACAACAGCATTAACAGGATGTCAGGTGATGAAGTCTGGCTTCCAGTTCATTCCAAAGGTGCTGGATGGGCTGCTGTTTTTCCAAAATCAGCAGGGAAAACCCTTCTTTACTGACCTCGATTTGTGCCTGTGGGATTTGACATGTTGAAACAGGAGCAGGCTGTCATCACTGTCTGCCATAGCAAATTGAAAATGGTCCCTGACAAACATGCATACACCTGGACAAATATAACAGCACAGCATATGTACAAACCCAATTCCAAAAAAGTTGGGACGCTGTGTAAAATGAAAAGCAGAATGCAGTGATTTGCAAATTGCATATAAAAACATATCAAATGTTCAAACTGAGAAAATGTACCATTTTAAGAATCTCGAAAAGGTTGGGACAGGGACATGTGGACCACTGTGTAGCATCATCTCTCTTTTTAACAGCTGGAAGCCGATGACACCAGCTGCTGGACTTGTAAATTTTCTCAGTTTAAACATTTAATATGTTTAAACTTAGTTTAATATGTTTTCTATATTCTATTATGGGTTTGTGAGATTTGTGCATTTTACACAGCGTCCCAACTTTTTTTGGAATTTGGGTTTGTATTAACCAATATTAGTTTACTCCACAGAGGGCTGACACAACAACAAATTTTATTCCAGTTGGAGAATTCAGGTGAAAATTTGGGAAAACAAAATACTATCAGTCATATTCTGTGACTTTGCTTAATGTATGTTTTGTCTCCTTTTTGGCAAATGAATTAACTGCACTCACAATACAGGTGTACAGAGGTAGAAAGGCTGTAACCAAAGTGTGTAAAAGTGAAAGAAAAGCTTTATACTTAGTGGATAATTAAAATGCCGGCAGATGAACTGATTAAAGCTGCATGAAGCTGAACATTTGCCATCAATACAACATCAGTTGAAATAAAGTCATTTATGGCAAGATTAGGACTAAGAATCTGTGTGTGAGAACACCGGCATTTTCATATGTGGTATTAAGAAGATGTCAGTATTTCAGTTTCAAAGAATCAATGCACAGCTCTTTATTACATAGTTTCTGAAATTTTCATTAAAAATGTCTCTTGGCTACAGTTCTTCTGTTTACTAATGTATAAACGTTTGTTACACTTTTGGACGCCATGTTGGTGCATTTCTTCAACATCAGAATTGATACAGCAGAACTGGAGATATCTTTTTTTAATACACACATTCTTTTTCCTTCTCAAAAACCACCACCACCACTACCACCCACAGTATTCACAATGCAACTCAACCACTGACAGGTCAGTTGGAAATTCATATGTAATATGTGTGGTGGCTAATGTAGCCTCAAGCTGATCTCGTACACAGATGAGGAGTGGGCTGCAGTTTGTTTGTTTTTTATTTTGTCACCTTTGTCCTGCTCAGACTGAACTGCTGATTCTTTATATATCTTTTTTTTTCCCACATATGCTGTACCATCCCCTTAAAGAGTGAAGAGAGTGTATTGGGAAAATGAAATGAGTACGTTGGGGAGCTCATGAATGAAGAAAATGAGAGAGAGAGAGAGAGAGAGAGGATGGTTGGAGGAAAGTTAGTGAATCAGGAAGTGCAGAGGATTAGTAAGGAGGCAGTGAGGGCAGCTATGAAGAGTAGAGAGGCAGCTGGTCCAGATGACATACCTGTGGAGGTATGATGCCCAGGAGAGAAGGCAGTGGACCTTTTAACCAGATTGTTTAATAATGTTGGAGAGTGAGAGGAAGCCTCAGAAATGGAGAAAGTGTACTGGTACTGATTTTCAAGAACAAGGGTGATGTGCAAAGCTGTCGTAACTACAGAGGGTTAAAGCTGATGAACCATACCATGAAGCTATGGGCAAGAGTTGTTGAAGCTAGCTTAAGAAGACAGGTGATGATCGATCAGTGAGCAGCAGTATGATTTCATGCTGAGAAAGGGCGCTACTAATGCAGTGTTTGCTTTGAGAGTGTTGATAGAGGTACAGAGAAGGTCAGAGTTGCGCTGTGTCTGTGTGAATCTCGAGCAAGCATGTGATACAGTGCCAAGAGAGCTACTGTGGTACTGCATGAGGAAGCTGGGAGTGGCAGAGAATAATGTGAGGGTGGTGCAGGACATGTATGAGGACAGTGATACAGAGGTGAGGTGTGCTGTAGGAGTGACAGATGGGTTCAAGGTTGAGGTGGGATTACATTAGGAATCTGAGCCCCTTCTCATTTGCGATAATGATGGACAGGTTTACAGATTAGGTCAGGCAGGAGCCTCCGTGGACTATGATGTTTGCAGACAACATTGTGATCTGTAGTGAGAGTAGGGAGCAGATGGAAGAGAGCCTGGAGAGGTGAAGGTACACACTGGAGAGAAGAGTAATGAAAGTTGGTAGAAGCAGGCAGGGTGGAGTGGGTTGAGACGAGTCTCAGGGGTGATTTGTGACAGATGAATAGCAGCGAGAGTGAAAGGGAAGGGTTACAAGATGGTATTGAGACCTGCTGTGATGTGTGGTTTGGAGATGGTGGCACTGACAAAAAGACAGAAGGCCAAGCTGGAGGTGCCAAAATTGAAGATGTTAAAATTAAAATTTTCATTGGGAGCGACCAGGTTGGACAAGATTAAAAATGAGTATGTCAGAGGGACAGATCAGACTGAGAAGTTTGGAGACAAAGTTAGTGAGGCAAGGCTGAGATTATTTGGACATGTGTAGAGGAGGGATAGTGGATATATTGGACAAAAGATGTAGAAGATGGAGCTGCCAGGCAGGAGGAAAAGAGGAAAACCACAGAGAAGATTCAAGGATGTAGTGAAGGAGGACAGGATGCTAGAGATAGGGTGAGATGGAGGCAGACGATCTACTGTGGTGACCCCTAAAGGGGACAACTGAAAGAGGAAGCAGTGCCATCCTCCAGCAACTGTAGACAAACTGATGCGTGAACGTTCTGTAATAAATTGTCTCAATAACCTTCTCATTTCTCTTCCTTTTAGGACGGAAGGTTACAAAAGAGTTCCCTACCATTACTATGAGGCGGGCAGCCGGGATGAGTGTGCTGAGTATCTCCTCCACGAGAGCGCCCCGTACGGAGGACATCGTTTCATCACGGAGAAGTCTGTTTTTGCCAAGTGGGCCAAGTCTCACGCCATCAAATTCTTCAACCCACAGTGGCAGCTGTCATGACCCTGGCTGAACCGGCACGGAAATATCAATATCATAACTTATCATCCACAGAGACCAAATTAATCTCTGCAGTGACACTAACCAACACACACAACATTTTTTGCACAAATTCCACCCCATATCTACTAATAAAGGTTGTTTGTAAGGTCCTGGTTGGTTACACATGGAGCCTCATAAAAAAGAAAAAAAAAATACAACATGGTCAGCAATGACACATCTCCTGCTTTCTGAATTTAAAGCCTTCTCCTGAATTTTAGAGCTGAGGCTCGCTGCTCTGCACTGACTAATCGATCTGTTCACTGCTGTGTGAGTCTAGCAAAGGATGGTATGAAGGCATGGACTTAAAAAAAAAAGAGGAGAAACAAGTGTCCGTCAACTTGCAGTGACCTCAGTGGCTCAGATGCCCATGGGCTCTACACATCACAGAGGCTGAATTTGCATTTTCTCTCTGGGTTGTAGCTGAAGAAGAGCTTAGCTGCCGCTGTGGAGGCGAGTCGCATCAGCTTGGATGTCTGACGAGCTCGTCCACTTTGTTTCCGCTGCGTGTCTGTCTTCTGTCAGGCTGTAATTAATCTATAACGAGTATCATTCAGGCCTTCATCTCTGACTGAGCGAGTATTGAAGGCAGATGCTCTGTCAGATTCAATTTTACTCAGTTCTGTTCAAAGATGCTTCAAAACAAGGTCATGTGAAAAAGACAGCACAAGCAGATTCCAGTCAAACTTGAAGGTAAACAGATGGAAATGTAATTCAGCTTCTTTGCTTCATATACACAACTTAAAGATGTCCTCTTTTTTTTTTTTTTTTTTCTAATGCTGTGAAATTGACCTTTAAGACACATGTTGTGGTGTTGGCTTGATGTCTGGATTGTTTGCTAATTTATTCCTGCAGAGATAAATTCTTAATTCTCTTGAACAGTGTGCCAATCGACAGTGTGAGCATCACAGTGCGTAGAACAATGTGCAATTAGAAACTTCGTCTTTACGGAAGGAGTTAAGTCATTTGTGACCCTGCAGAGGGAGAGATTTATACGTGCAGTGAAACCATTTGACGTTAATTGTATTCTGTTTTCATTTTGTGCCTGCAATATACTCTGCAGTTCATTGTATAGACACAAAGGAAGATGCACTCGCTCTAATACTCTCATCCAGCTTCGTGCCTCTTTGTGTAAAGCTTTGCTGTGTGAACGCATCTTCCCAATTGTCTCTGGATGAAGCGTGCGTGTCCCTTGGTTCGGGCCATTACATTTGAATGCATCTGTTCCGGGACAGTGAAGAATAATCAGTGAAGTGGTGAGGTGTGTAGGCTGGCTGGTATCTGTGGATGTGACCATGACTGCCCCTCCTGAGGCTGTGATTAGTGTCCTGGTCAGAGCTGTGGCCCAGAGGGGAGGACTGGAAGGACTCAAAGACTTCAAATACAGACGACTTGGTGCAAACAGTCCCTGGTGATTGCGGCTGAATTTCACAGCCCTGCTGCAAATCACTGTTTAACAACACACGGAGGCGCTCCCGTTTGTCTGTGAGCGCTGATGTGGTGATTTGCAGGTCAGGTTTACAGGTTAAAACCTGACTGAATATAAGCATGAAAATCCATTTGAGTTTTTAAGGTCCATTTGTAGCTTTTTCTAAAGCTTTTACTTAAAAAAAAAAATCACCCAAACCTTTGATGGACTTTTAGGCGAAAAGTTACACTTTACATATCATCAGTTTCAGCAATTCTGCACTTACTGTGTTTTGTTTTGAACGAGGTCCGACCTACACGCTGGAAATCAGTGCTTCAAATGCTGTGTAAACAAGTTATTTGTGACCTAGCAGTCTTGTGTGGGAACCCTTTTAGACCCTTAAAAACTGAGACGATGAGTGTCTGAATGTACTTTCTGATGGCACAGGAACTATTAAGAAGGTGCTTAATGTTGCTAAAACTTCAAGGCAGCTACAACTTGCATACGACATTTATTCAGATAGTAAGTAGGAAAAACAATTTTAACAATGCAGACTGAACCTAAAAACTTGTGTTTGATCTCAACTTGTTGGCCTTATAGGAACCCCCCCCCCCAAACTCTCATCTGCTGATGAAGACCATAAGAGCTAGCTGAAGACCTTGAAAAAAGTACTGGATGTGTGGATGTTAAAACGTACCTTGTAATTTTTTTTTTTTTTAATCAGTAAAGAACAGTTGCATTTACATTCAAAAGTCTGTGTATCCTTGAGGTTTAATGGTTACAATGAATGCACTTCCAACTCAAAAAAAAAAAAAAACACTTTGAGAGCACCATTTTATGACAAACAAAATGTGGAGCCACTCGTAGAAAAACAATTTCAGAATAATATTAGAGGTCAAAAAAAACTCCACAAAATACTTTTTTTCACATGCAGCAGAGTTTCCTACTTTGGAGACGTGCGCTAAAGGAGTTTCGGACTCCATCCCTGCCTGTTTTCTTTGCAACACAGTTTCTAAACTCTCTCTGTCAGTGTTGTTTGCCTGAAGCCATTTTTCACACGTGTATTTTGGACAATTTTGTGAGAATCAGGTTGAGATATTTTCCACAGTTGTCTTTTCTCATATGTATCATAACAGCAGGAAATAGTCCATTTTACATGTCTTCGCGCTACTGGAAATACTCTGTAGTTTCGATGAGGGAGCTGCCTAAATACAGTACAACTTCCTGGAGGCATTACACATGCTGCATTCACTGCATGTAATATCACCTCCTCTATTCTCACATCAGTATACATCAGAGATCCTCAAATCCAGGCCTCGAGGTCCAGTGTCCTGCAGGTGTTAGATGTGTTCCTGATCCAACACACTGATTCAAATGATTCAGTATGCAGTCAAGTTCTCCAGAGTCCTGCTAATGACTTCTATATTTGACTCAGGTGTGTTGGATCAGGGACACATCTAAAACCTGCAGGACACTGGACCTCAATGCCTGGATTTGAGGATCCCTGGTATACATCATACAGACTTTGTAATAGAGAGCTGGCGGGTTAAAGAGCAGCTAATGTCTCGAATTGCATTGCACATTTGCATTCTCACCTTCACCTTTGTTGGGTAAGTCCTAGAAAGATTCTGTGCTGCAGTCCATGCATGAAAACAGATTAATTTGTTTGTTTTGGGTTTTTTTGGGTCAAATTTAGATTATTTGGATTTCTCAAAGTAAAATAAAATAAAATAATTTAAAAAAATCAACAAAGAGTTTAAACCTTTGCAGCTTAATGGGGTCGAGCTATTGTTTCCATGGTCTAGACTGAACTTTCTTGCAGGCTTATAAGAAATCCTATTGAGCTTACACTTCAACAGATTGATCTGTATGACAACCGAGCAAAGCCTTCCCCCGATAAAGACAGTCCTTGAAAGCTGTGGGAAAAACTGGCACATGGATTTTATCGTCAATTTTGGAGCAGTTTTAGCTCAGATGTTAACCATTTTTAACCTGTATATCAGTAAAATCAAGTTTTCTGGGTTCCTGTGTGTCTGACGCACATTTTAAAACTTGTTTGGCTGTTTTCACAAAAAAAAAAAAAAAAATCTGATCTTTCAGAGCAACAGAGCACAGCAAAAGCTCTGCATCTCTACTTAAAACTGCTGTCACCTTGTCATTCATTATAAGTCAGTCCAGCTGATGACAGCATCGGCAAAATGTAAAACTGTTCTGCTTTAAATTCCTCGCGGTGTAGCTCAGCGGATAGGAGATGGCCAGAACACGGGCAGGGTCAGCGGTCAGATTTCTTCGGGGACAGTGCGTGCTCAAGAGGTGTTCAGCATCCCAGCACCGTGAGCAGCAGTGGATCAAAGTATCCTCCACATGTACATGAAGTATTAGAGCATGAAAATGAAATCTGGGCCGGCAGAGTTGGAAATTATACTTCTTTCCGTTCCTGCGGGAAAACAGCCACAGACACTGAAGCATGAATGCGTACAGTAGGCCATGCATGTTCCATGATTAACATACATGTTTTATACATTTTTGCTCAGCCCGTGATTGTGCAGTCATCTGGCAGCTCTCCACCAGGAAGTTTTACATCTTCTGTAGTGTATCCAGTATACATTGTAAAGCGCTTCACTTCAAGATAAGGAACTGAAATTTGCTCTGAGATGTGTTTTTAGGTGTGTTTTGATGAATTATTTGAAGGCTTTTTTTTTGTTTGTTTACTTCCAAGTGGAAGAAGAGTGCTGTTTTTTTTTCTGTTTATCTTCCATCCTCCTTTTGTGGCATGTTTTTAATTTAAGAATTGATGCTTCTTTTTTTTTTTTGATGCAGTGGTTTGTGTGCAGTCCTCTTTTTGTGCTGCTTCAGGGTGCTACTTGGTTATTTTCTGAGCAACAGACACTCCATTGTCCTCAGCCGGAGCACACTGGATGAAAACACAAGGATGCATTATACAGTATATTATGAAGAATACACCCTCTTATAGGCTCCCATGAATCATCGGTGGCTCGCAGGAAGGGGACAGAATAAAGGACTGGGCAGGGTTGTAATTGGCTACTTTTATTTCCAGGAGTGTTTTTTTTTTTTTTTTAATTCAAGAGGGTTTTTATTTTTAAGGGAAAAAAAGACAAAAAACAAAGAAAATTTAGACTTTCATATCTGTCTAGTAAATATATAACCAGCAGCAGGTTAGCTTAGCTTAGCATAAATAACTGAAATGAGATAATAAAATCTACCGAACAGCACCTTTTTTTTTTTTTTTTTAAGCTTAATGCCATAATCATTGGTAGTCAGCTAGCTAGTTAGCCATTTTCTTTGGTTTCTAGCTTTGAGTCTGGTGCCTGAAGTTTCATATTTACTGTGCAAATATGAGAGTGTAATTGACTTACTCAACTATCTTTTTGTTTCCCAAAATTTTGAAGTATTTAAAGTTTAAAAACCTCCCTGAAAGGCGTCAATTATCTTTTTAAGCATCCTGCTATGCCACACTTGTACACTATGCACGTGGCTACATATCTGTAAGCATCTTGCTCATACATTTTCAGTGTCTGAATTTGAACTAATCCTTAAATGGCCCGATGTCATGTTCTGAGCAGTGCTGTTTAGTTTGAAAAGATTTGAACCGTCCTCAAGCCTGAAGAAAAGTTTGCTCTGTAATGAACACACAGATCAGTAACAACATTTAAACTGGCTGCCCAATATCATGTAGGTCAACCTGGGAGCTCTGGGGTTGTCCTGTGTTGTTTAGCACTGTGCTCTTTGGGTGCTGTGGGTCGCTGAGTGGGGCCTCTGTGGCTCAGGTGTGTTGTAGCATCTTGCACAGTTTGTAGCCTGTATCACCACACTGGGCTCTTTCTAATGTCCCTCAATCTGTTCCTGAGCAGTTTTCTGCTCTCGTTTTTCATGGCTCGAGATTTATTAGCGCCATGTCAGGTCAGTTTTACAGAGCAGAGCAATGCAGGCATGCTAGCACATGCTTATAAATGACAAAACAACGCCTCACTAACTATGGCATAGCCTCTACGGAGATTCAAGTCAGTACAATAAATCAACACCCACATCAGTGTCAGGACACAAGGTTTCTAAGCAGAATGTTGCATTGTTGACAAGATGATCAGTGTTATTAATTTGACCTGTTAGTGTTTTAATGCTGTGCCTGAATGGTGTGAGCACAAATGGGGGAAAATATAGCAAAAGTCGAAGTTAAAAGCAAACTGAAGGTCACTTCCCTTAAAAAAATAAACCAGAGTCCTGATTAAAACATTTGAGTCTCGACATTTGCAGAACAAAGATGTGAATTTCATTATTCGTCACAGTTTAAAATACTCATTACTCATTATTTTGTCTGTTTGTCCTGCTGTGATGCTGGAGGCAATTACTGTTTGGAATTTAGTTTGAACTTTTGGATTCTTTATGTAGCACACTATTTATTCCCTCTTAATTATTGTACACGTTGCCATTTTCATAAAGTGCTTTCTTACATTGAAAATTTCATAACTAAATTCATGATTATATCATCTCTTTTCCTCTGTGCATGTCTTACAGTTCTTTTGTGTCCTGACGCACTTTCCTTTTTCATGTTCAGGTTAAGTGTCCTTGTGAAGTGTGTAACTTTGCGGGTGTTTGAGTTGCGTAGAATGTAAAATGACACACAGCTAACACACTCTTTTTTTAATCAGTGGTAAAATAACATCCAAATGCTGCATGGACTTTTGCAGGTTATTGAATTGTACATTTTCTTTTTAAAAAAATGTGATTATATGTGTTATTCCTATCATTTGCTGTCTGCATATTAGCTAAAATTAGATATATTGTGAATGTTCTTATTTTTACTGATGTGAATTCTGTCCTCTGTCTTTAATTCACTGTGGGGATTAAAGAAAACCGTAAAACTCCTTTTATATGATTAAATTCTTTTTATAACAAAGCCGAGTAAGGAGGATAAGAATATAAGACGACTGGTGAAATGTGTTCATGTTATATGAATGGAGCCCCGGTTGAGCTGTCATCTTAAATCTGGTGTCTCATGAGAATTTTAAAACGTCAGTAGAGGAGCAGAGATGTGCTGAGTCCAGGCACTTCCTGAGAGTTTTGGTTTTTATGTAACCTCTGCATAAATGATCATAACTTTGAAATAATAATGCCTGCATTTGTGCTTTTTTTTTATGCCACAGTAATGAATAAAGAATCAAGACAGAAAATTAAAAGGCCACTGCAGCAGTATGGTAATGCACTTTTGTAACTTTAGAAACAAGAACAGCTGAACTTGAAGCACAAGAAACTGAAATATCCTGACTGAAAACATGAGTCTGCTTTTTTATTTTTATTTATTTTTTGGACATTAGTGTGATATTATTCTAGCTGAGTTTTTCTTCCCCTTCCCTAAAACCTAAATACTACATTCACACTTCATTAGGTACACCTGCTTAACCTCTCATTAACGCAACTATCTAATCAGCCAATCACATGGCAGCAACTCAGTGCATTTAGGCATGTTGAGATGACATGCTGAAGTTCAAACCGAGCGTCAGAATGAGGAAGAAAGGTGATTTAACAATGGTCCAGAAATGAGAAAATATCCAGTGAGCGGCTGTTCTCTGCCTTTTAGATGATCAGATTGCTTCGAGCTGATAGGAAGTCAGCATTAACTGAGACAACAACTCGTGTTATTGAACAGCATCTCTGAACACAGCATAGGGAATATTGAAGCATATTGACTGCAGCAGAAGAAGACAAGACCAGGTGCCATTATTTTCTGCAAAGAACAGGAAACTGAGGCTACATTTTGCAAAAATGTGCCCTGCAACATTTGGATGGTAGGGTCAGAATGTAGTGTAACCAACATGGGGGGATGTTCTGGAGGCTGCTTCCACAAGGGTAACGTTCCATGTCACAAACCTCAAATAATCTCAAATTGATTTGCTGAACATGACAACGACGCCAGTGTACTCAACTACACTCACCCAACCCATAGGTCTGTTTGGGAGTAATGTGTATAAACTCACTTGGAACAAGGATAAGCCCCCAAGACTAAATGTAACAAATTCTAATTGTACATAGCTCGCTCATTACGCTGATGTAATAGCTTTTATTCTGTCAGTGTAAACATGTTTTTCTCATTTTTAATAGCTCAGGATTTATTAACTCTAAGTCCACCATGATCAGGTCAGTTTTACATGACAATGCAGACTCACTAACACGTGCTTATAGATGGCAAAACAACAATGCCAACAATGGTGTAGGCTCTCTGAGATCCAACTCTTTACTATAAATCAACACCCACATCAATGTCAGGAGGCAAGGTTTCTAAGCAGAAAGTTACACTGTTGACAAGATAATAAATGATATTAATTTCACCTGTGTTAATGTGGTGGGTGATTGGTGTAAATATAAATAGGGGGTTTCTTGGACATGAAAGAGCTGTACACTGTACTCAAATGGCCTCCACAGTCACCTGATCTCTATCTAAATCTATGACATGAAAAATTAAAACAGTTCTGAAGGCAAAAGGTGGTCCAACCCAGCACACATATTAATTTTTAATAGTAGTTATGCTTTCCAAAGTAAAATATGTGACAGATGATGCGCAGATTTTATTTGGCATATTAAGTAAATGTTTTAATGAGTGCATTTCTTAAGTTGCAGTTTATTGACAGTATTCTTCATTTGAGCTTGTAGCAATTTATGAATGACACTTTTGCTAATGCAACTCAAATCACTTGGTTAACATCAGATAAAAGATTTGGATTTGGTTAAATGTAGAAAAAAAACTATAAGAAGTATGAATGTGTTATTGTAGCCTAAACCTACAGTAACAATGTGGGAAATGGGAAGAAAAATTACATGTCAAAACTACATTACTAGATTAGTACAATGTAACGATAACCTAAAGGCATCAGGAGTGGCCTGGGCTCTAAGCTCTGATACCAATAGTAGTGAAGCTCTATTCCTTTAAAAATCTGTGCAGTTTCTTTTTAAATATAGCTTGACTGAGCCATGGTGCTGGATGTTTTCAGCTAATGCACATGCAGCTGGGTGGGGTGTATCTGAATAGCACATTTGCAGAAGTAGGATCAAACAGTCGCATAGAGCCCAGGAGGACGCCAAGCCACAGCGCAGCAAAGTATGTTTGGATGTTGTTGTTATGCCCCCTCTGGCTTTAGTTTAATTAACTGACAGTTTGAGTTGCTGTCCGCCTGAGCTGACCAGCAGCAACAGTGTCCAGAGCTCCGCAGAAGTGAGTCAGTCACATCAGTGCTTATGCCAACTGTGATCATAAAGTTTTGAGATTATGAAAAAAATGAAAAAGTCATTCAAGGTTGTCTCTGTGTTGCTTCTACTTTTACTGCTTTTACCTCACCACCTAGATGTCCTGTTCTGACTTCTTGCATGCACACATATGAAGTTTCACCATGGACCTTGCACAGAAACTAACCTGACTACTACTCAGAGATCAAACAGGAGACTTTCATGGAGGAACCAATAGTGACCATGCCAGGAGCATGTCTATAATCTTTTTCATAACCCAAGGTCAGGTTCTAGTTCTATTGTGCTGTCCAGAGGCAGTTGAGGGAGGACAGTGGGCATTGTGCACTGGGGCAGGTTTCACTGAAATTTTTTGGCCAAACCAGCACAATTATCATTCACTACCCATCACACCTTCTACTTGCCAAGTTTGGGCTTATTTTAACTGTGTCCTCTTCCTGAAAACAATGTTTAAAGTTCAGGGTCAAAATTTTGGCACACTGGAGAAGATTCAAGCAGTTTAACAAAAGTAGTGCTTTAACTGTTTAGGAATTACAAATAGATATTTTTATACATATTTCCCCATTTTCAGAGGCTCAAAAGTAATAAGGCAAACTAACATAATTTTAAATATAAGCATTGTTTTTAATACTTGGATGAAAATCCTTTGCAGTTAATGACTGCCTGAAGTCTAGAATCCATGAACATCCCAAATGCCGTGTTTCCTCCTTTGGGGTGCTCTGTCAGACATTTACTGCAGCCCCCTTCAGTTGCTGCTTGTTTGTGGGTCTTTCTGCATTCAGGTTTGTCTTCAGTAACTGAAAAACATGCCCTATTGGGTTGCAATCAGATGACTGAGTTGGTCATTGAAGGATGTCCCATTTCTTTGACTCGAGAAACTATTGGGTTGTTTTTGCAGTACGCTTTGGATCGTTATCCATTTGCACTGTCAAGCACTGTCAGCTTTGCAGCATTTGACTGAATCTGAGCAGAGACTATAGCCCTATCCTCTTAAGAATTCATCCTGCTATTTGTGTCAGCAGTCATATCATCAATAAACACTAGTGACCTGTGGCAAGTTCTCCCTGATGCTTGGAACAGCCTGCCCACCTGGAAAAGCTCTGCACCAAAGCATCTAGGAGACGTGGTGTTGTTTTCAAAGACTATTTTCAAAAGCATCCTCACTACACATGGTAATGTACCTCTCTGTTTGCTTTGTCACATAAAAATATGAGTTACATCACATAAAATAATAAAGCAAGGTGCTGGGAATCTATATTCAGAGTTGACCAAATCAGCGGGCTCTTCAGTCTTCTTTATGAAATCTGTAGACAGTACAATGACATGGCTGATGTATTAACTAATAACTAAATAGCTTCAAGCATGGCTCTACAGCCCATTCATTTCTCTGAAGTGCTGGGTGGAGCCATACAGAGAGCTTCTGAGCAGAGGGAGTAATGGACATGATGCAATTTGCACAAGCTTACAACAACAGAAAAACTAATGAGCCATTGGGTAAATGTAGAAAATAACTTTTTCAGTCTACCTTACCCTGAGGAGAGAGAAACAATCTGCCATTATCACTTCGCTTACCTTCACTGTGCTAGAACTCAATTAAATTCCAGCCTGACCCCATACTTACCTGATTTTTTTTCCTGCCTTAGTTTTTTTGTTTTCCTGGCAGCTGGTGCACATTAGCGTTTTCTGTTATGTGCACAGCTTTAACTGCACAAGGTCAATGACACAACTGGAATCTTTTCAATTTAGTATTTGCAAATTTGTTCTTGCGGAGTGTTTGACCTCTGGAACATATTTGCAGGAGAATGTGCTCTCCAGGGCCAGATGGTGCTGCGGCATGTACCATAACCATGGCTCAGGGACACTCACAGTGGTAATTATAAGGGATGAGGCAAAGAAAAAAGCTGAAGATAAAAGAAACAAAAAAAAGTGTAAAGTAGCTCTGTCTCTTGCTACATGCTGGTAACATTATTACATTACAGCCTAATAAAAAATGACTCTGGCATGCCTTATATTTGAATAAACAGATTGACTGCGCGCAATTTCAGTATATACAAGATCTCAATCCAATGGGATGTGTTGGAATGGGAGATTCACATCATGGATGTGCAACCAACAAATCTGCAGCAACTGTGTGATCCTATCATGACAATATGGCCCAAAATCTCTGAGGAATGTTTCCAGCACCTTGCTGAACCTATGCCATGAAAAACTAAGACAGCTCTGAAGGCAAAAGGGGGTCTAACCCAGTAGTAGCAAAGTGTACCTAATAAAGTGGAAGTGAGTATTGTTCTCCAATTTTAAAACATTATTATTGAATTGTACCTCAGGGAAAAGGTCAAAAACATCTGACAAGCTATATTAACACATGCATTTTGTTTACTGTTCACTGCTGTGTGTAATTACTTAGATTTGACTTATTTTTCAGTTTGTCGCTTTTACTAACACTGTAAAATAATTTATTGCCAAACAAAATATGAGTGATAAATGACTTCTTAATTGGAGCATCGGACTTGCCAAGAAATATTTACAGCATACCAGTTGCTGTAATAATGCCACAAATTTGAACATTTTTTTAAAATTTTCAGGTAAAGATTTGTTGATAGAGACGCAGTGGTTAGCACTGCTGCCTCACAGCAAGAAGGTCCTGGGTTTGAATCCAACATGTGGCTGCGACCTTTCTGTGTGGAGTTCGTTTGTTCTCCCTGTGTTTGTGTGGTTTCCTCCCACAATCCAAAGACATGCAGTTACTGGGGTTAGGTTAACTGGTGATTCTAAATTGCCCATAAGTGTGAATGTGAGTGTGAATAGTTGTCTGTCTCTCTGTGACAGACTGGGTGACCTGTCCAAGGTGTACCCTGCCTCTTGCCCTGCGGCAGCTGGGATAGGCTCCAGACTCCTGCAACCCTGAAAAGGATAATCAGAAGAAAATGGATGGATGAAGTTGTTGATAGATATGTTGTTGATAGCAGCAAGAGTGA
Source organism: Archocentrus centrarchus (assembly GCF_007364275.1). NCBI lineage: Eukaryota > Metazoa > Chordata > Actinopteri > Cichliformes > Cichlidae > Archocentrus > Archocentrus centrarchus. Next base: position 26,678,313 of record NC_044362.1, on the reverse strand, counting down.
AAGGGAAGGTTTACAAGACGGTACTGATACCTGCTATGATATGTGGTTTGGAGACGATGGCACTAACAAAATGACAGGAGGCTGAGCTGGAGGTGGAAGAGCAGAAGATACTAAGATTTGCATTCAGAGTGCCCAGGATGGATAGGATTAGAAATGAGTACATCTGAGGGACAGCTCAGATTAAGAGGTTTGGAGGCAAAGTTAAAATGGTTTGGATTTGTGCAGGGGAGGTATAGTGGATATACTGGACAAAGGATGCAGAAGATGGTGCTGCCAGGCAGGAGGAAAAGAAGGAAAAGATTAATTGATGTAGTGAAGGAGGATATGCAGAGGGTGGTGTGACAGAGGAGGATGCAATGGAGAGACTCAGATGGAGGGAGATGATCTGCTGTGGCGACCTCTAAAGGGCACAGCTTAAAGAAGAAAAAAGACCTAAGGTAGCGCTATAGTGATGAGTGATGGGGACACTGATCTTTGGAATTCACAAAATGTAAAAACAAAAAAACAAAAACAAAATAAAAACAAACAAACAAACAAAAAAACAGAAAACAATTAAAGGGCACAAAATCCTTAGAAAAAATACCACATCCTTTTTGTGCGGTAATGAACTCTCCCCCATAAAATTCATCCTATTCAGCACTTTCTGTCTTTAACGAATCATTTGAAAATCTGTTTTGAGCTGCATGTAGTTACAGAGGAAAGTGATTCATGCTACTGTTAGAAACATGCTATGGAAAATAACTGTTTGTAGTTTGCAGCTCACTGAGCTGTTTTCTGCAAAATTTTATCATTCCAATCTTTTTCTAGCCTGCAGGCAAAGATATCTGTACAAATCTCTATTTGCATAACATATTTTTTTGTACCCTGAATCTAAAAGTTGTTTTTAATAAATAACTGTACCAAATTACCATGCTTCTGACACTTCTTTCAGTCCAGTCGTCTGTTTGTCTCACATGAAAACTCCTCTTATGTCTTCCTCATGTTTTACTCCTGCACTAATGACCGTTTTGTTGTTTGTTGACAGATGCAGCCAATTAGTCAGGTGTGTGTGGGGGGAAACATCAAGCCGAAACACATCACAAAATATCACCTTCCCCCGAGTGCTGATCTCCAGCTGTGCAAAGCTCCTTGTTTGCGCCTTCAGATATCTGCATAACTGTCTCTGCTCATTTGTTTGTTTGTTTTTTCATGTGGACCGTGGACGAAATGAGAGTCATGATTTTTGGACTCTCTCCTGTCCACTTGGCGTGGCACTCGTGGTTTTGTCGCCAGATCCTGTTAATTGGTGTATTTCACTGGTTTCAACGCAGCCAACGAGTCTAGAAACTGTGTCCAGTTTTTAGCAGAAATAAATGAGAGTCCCTGTGGGAGTAAGAGGCCAGTGTTTCTTCACTGTGTGGCAACTTTTTTAAAAACATTGTGAAGCGAGTGAAAGATTGAGCAGTACATTGTGTTTTATTTAATTCCATACAGCTTTCTTAAAGGCTCTTTAACAATATATTCCTGTAGCCGCACCGGCGCCTCATTAATGAGTCGCACGGAGCACACATCACTTTGATCGCCACATTTTTACGCCCACCTCCCCAAAGAAATATGAGTGCTACACTAATTACCTCATGTTTATATTGATTACACCCACCTCCTCCAGTAGTCCCTCATCCTCCTGTCTTCGCTTTCTCTGTGCATATCGAGCCTGTCAGGAATCAGGAGGATAAAGTGTATGGGCTGGCACTAAATGTCAACGATTTTCAGATTATCTGAGGCAACAGAAAACATTCAACTGTGACTAATTGCAGCCGAAGCTCTGACAAAATAAATCTCCGTATTGTCATGCATGTCTACAGTATATTATTTTGGAGTCTGTGCTGGTACTCTTTCAATATTCTTGCACAATTATTCAAACACTTTAAAAGCAGAAATAAGTGGTTTGCATTGACTCCAGTAAAGATTGTGCAATATATGATCAGAAGCCATAACGTCTCAGTTAATGTTTCTGTTTACAACCTTCTCCACTCATCCTTTCATCGGCCTTGATGTAATCAAAGTTTATAACAACCCGCATTTCCTGTGGGCCTGGAGGTAATTGAATTGTTCTAAAAGGTCTTCTCTCTGGAAAGCCTCCCTTTGCTCATCTCAATCAATCACTCCCCCCCTCAGATGCCTATTTATATTTCTCCAAATACATGAGCCACAGGTTTTCTTTATTCATTTTCCATGTTTCCATTTCTCAGCTTTATGCAGATGATCCTCTAGTGTGTGTGACAGCCGACAGACGTGATTGACTGCTCTGTCAGATCAACTGCTAGGAGGCGTTAGCTGCTTTCAAGGTGCATGAGGATCAAGGGGAGCTCTTACTGAATGGGAATGTTTCCTGGAAATAAACACTTCTCCTCAGAACACCCTGCTTCACATTCATACAGTCTCCCCTGGGAGCCTCCAGCACACCCACAGTCTTCTGCTTTTGGCTACTGAGTAGCTCCAGTAAGCCCAGTAGGTGGTAACCATTTACTGAAGTACAGCGTGTGCTACAATTTCAAGGTACATTTGATTCCATTATATTGCACAGAGAAATAATGTGCTTTTTTCTTTACTATCTATACTGTATCTGTCTTGATTTATTAAATTCCTGCTTACACCTCTATCTAAAAGTAATAACTTTTTTTTTCAGTAATATTTTTGGGAGCAGCTGCCTTTTTAAACATTCATCATGTCATATAGGAACTTGTAACCTTCAATACAGTGGTTGCTCCCCTTTTCTTTTTGTTTCTATCAGTTATCAAGATAATCAGGCTTTTTACCTGATGAATGCTGGTCTACTTTTCAGTGTGTGGTTGGTGGTGTATAGGTAACAGCTTCCTCCTGAGGAGGTTGGAGGGGGTGGGGATGGGGGTAGCCTGTTATCAGTTATCAGTCCCACAAGTAGGTGCCCAAATGGATCTACTACTATACCAGAGTTGTATTGTCCTACATTTTTCTTCACTGGTAAAAAGTATTAAAAGTAAAAAATATGCAAAATGTGGTGGATTCTTCACCCTGGAAACCTAGAAAATGGACTTAACATTTGGTTTCATTTTTACCCAAGCCTTTTCCTAAAAAAATAATTTTAATGCCAAAAACAAATCAAATAGCGAGAAAAAATATTTTAGTCCAACAATAATATAAATGTAAAACAAAAATGATAATAATAGTCCCACATGGGAATCAAGCCAAGTCTTATGACTATAAATCATCTAATTTATTACACCAGCTTTCCAGCTTTCCAGTCTTCTTAGGTTGACTTTTCTTGCTGTTCCAAAGTGAAACACTCATCTATACAAGCAATGCAGCACCACCTCCATTAAATGTGGTGATAACTGCCAGTTAACTCCAGTTGGTGGAGTAGTCTGACCATCAGTTATATCTGTTTGATTAGCAACTGATAACATTCTGTAAAATTCAGTACAGTTGATTTAACACGTTGAACACTAATCAAGCACTTTTTGAGCATCTTTCATACATGCACAGCTGCCCTAAACTTTTGTGGAGAATAAACTATTTTATTGCTTTGTATAAATGTCTGAGTCATTCAGATAAGACTTTAAATGGTTTGTAATCTGCTAAATCTTGATTCTGTGAGAATACCACGTGGCTGGGGAGGGAGGCCCCTGACATTGTCCAGATTTAATGTCTGAAAACAGCTTAAATGTACTGGAGATGGATGGATGGATGGATGGATGGATGGATGGATGGATGGATGGATGGATGGATGGATGGATGGATGGATGGATGGACAACTACATCAGCTGTACTTGAATGAAATTTCCTTCACACTGAGTTTTGACTCTTCCAGCAGGACAACCAATCTAATAGTGGTTTGGCTGAATATGACAAACCTGTGCCCAATTAGACAAAAAGGAAAGAGACTGAAGTAAACAACATAAATTTACATATTATTTAGAAGGGCAAAAGACACTTTGAGGGTGTAGTATACCTATGTATACATACATAGGGAATTTACTGTACATTATATCATAAGAAGGCACAGAGGAGAAAAGATCACTTTAGACTGTTTAAGACTTTGAAATGTTTCACATGGATAAGTACATGTACACAAAAATCTGTAGGTAGTCTGCTTCCTTGCTGACCTGTTCTCATCATTTTGAATCCCGGAGGCAATGTTATGTGATCAAATCTCAACTGGCATTGCATGACTTGTGCACCCTGAATCTGAAAGTTGTTTTTAATAAATGACCGAGTCTCTTATTGTATATTCAATAGAAATGTTCAAATTTCACAAACCAGCTTTGCTAACCATTTGACTGCAGCCGGTCATGGATATGAAATTGCAGAGAAGAGCTGCCACCCATCATCTGAGCGCTGATTTTACAGGCAGTGAGAGGAGATGTTCACAGTGCATTTGCAGCCATGGCAGGCAGCTGAAGACATGAAAGATTTCACCGCCTGTGCTAACCCAACTTAGTAAAATTTTGGAATACATTGACAGTTTGATGAATCCCTACTCTGTTGGATATATACTAGCAACTACAGCAGCTTTTTTTTTACCCTGAAGCAAAGTAAAATTGCAGCACAGACACACACACACACATCCATTGTTCTCCTTCTAACCAAACACGATATGAGCACAGTTATCATGCCTGCCTCAGAAACCCACCGTGTATGTTGAGCAGTTTACTTGTCTGGCCAAACCTCAGCGGCAGCACTGATCTCACTGGGAATTCTCACACTACAGAGACAGAAGATCTTTCAAAAGCCTCCTGAAAATAAGATATGTCCAAACCAATTGTGTATCGCACAAGAATATTTCCACAAAAGGAAAAAAAAAAAAAAAAAAAAGCAGGGTGATGAAAGGATTCATAGCTCTTCAACAGCTAGACTGTCTATCTGTCCCAGCGCTCAGTGCAGCCATGCGGACATTCATGACAAGCTGGTACACATGCACTATGATCCTGCAAAAAATATGAGAACCTGCTCAGAAAGTCTCATACATGCTTTCAGAATGATTGACAGTGAACTCCTTTTATTTGTTAGGGCCCTGTAAGTAAGAAGTTTAAAGTGGTGTTTTAAGTGGTGATTCATCTAAATTAGAGAATAGATTTTCTTACATACTACCTCTGCTGCTGCAGATAGTTTTTAGCTTTATGTTAGATGGAGTGCTACATGTATACGAGTAGTGAGTAGATTGTGTTTTTACTGCAGTTCTATGGGGACTACATTATTTATATACACTAACAAGGGCTGGCACAGGCCTTGAAGGGGCCCTAAACAAAATTTGATTTGCCCCCCCCCCCCCCCCCCCCCCCCCCCCTTCATTGTCACCTGAGCTAAACCATTATTAATGCTGGAGGGTTGAAATTAAATGCTGTTTCAGCCCCATGTACAGATACCCAGTGAAAAACAATGTGTTTCAATATGATACACATTGTAAAACTATGTTATGTCCAAGACATTTAGGAGGGCGGGACAAGTATGAATGTATGCCAGATCCAATTTAGAGAACATAGGCTTTTTAGGAAATGTGTCATTTAGGGTGTTTGACCTGCTTTTGGACACATCTGACCATTTTCCATATCATACAAACAATACACAGCCTCTATTGCATACTAGTGAATCAGTTGTATTACACTGAACTACTCAAGAAAGGGGAAAAAATACACAAGATCAGACATTGCATTGCTTTAATCCGTTTAATGGCTTTTGTTCTAAAACGATAAAATGCAACATATATGCACTAAGGCCCTTTTAAAACCAGAACATTTTCAGGTGAAAATGGTAAAGTTTTTTTGCGTTTTGGCCTGTCGTTTACATAACAATGGCATTTTGAGTCCCTGAAAATGGCACAATTTAAAAATGTGTTCCAGAGTGGAGTGCCGTTCTACTTTTTGAAAACGGGAGGTACTGGCACATGGGCTACCCTCTCCAGTGCAAGAATTCCTCGATCCAACCTCACTATTCAAGAAAAGAAGGCCAGCACAGCCCTGAGAAAGGATCAAGACATCACCATACTACCAGCCAACAAGGTGCAATGGTGCATCGTTATTCAGGATTCAACTGATTACCACACCAAAATTACTACGCTCCTCAGTGATAATAATACTTATGGGGTCTTAAGATGAGAACCTACAAGCAACTACAAGAAGAAAGCCATCTGTTGCCTAAAACAACTTAAAAAGGAAAAAGTCTTTGACTGCCCTACTTACTACTGTCTTTACCCTGGAAAAGCTACTCCATTTATGGACTTCCAAAGATCCACAAAGAAGGAGTCCCATCAAGCCTATCATCAGCAGTATAAACTCAGTTACGTACAACATTTCCTAGGAACTCGCCATCCTCTTATTTTCCCATGTAGGAAATACACCCCATCACATTGAAAACTCCACAGACTTTACAACAAGGTCCGTAATCTTGCACTAAACTTTTGGAGTTGGATAACAAAAAAAGCATACCTCGATCTTCTTGCCTTTTTGTTTCTTCATCTCATCTTCTCTCTTTCCTCTTCTATACCCCAGAGGGATAGGTCCTTTTCTGTGACTTTTCTCTTTTGTAGCCTCACCCACAAATGACCCTAACTGATGGACCACCAAGGTCACTTGGAGTATTGCCAGTGCCCATGCCTGGCCAAACTACCCAAATGCACACTGACACACAAAGTCAGTTAGCAAGTAGCCTACTCATTAAATTTGTATTGTTACAACTGTACAATATCGGGGTGTTATAATATTTTCTTCTTTCTTTAAGGACAATGACATGTAAAAAAAGCAAAAAGAAAAAGTTTCATGAAAAATTTAGCATGGGGCCCCCCTGGTGGTCAGGGGGTCCTATGCAGCTCCATATGTCACCTATCCTTTAGGCCAGCCCTGACACTCACCACTTTTTTAGGTACACTTTGCCTGTACTGGGTTGGACCCTCTTTTGCCTTCAGGACAGCTTTAATTCTTCATGGCACAGATTCAACAAGGTGCTGGAATTATTCCTCAGAGATTTTGGTCCATGTTAACATGATAGCATCACACAGTTGCTGGTTGCCCCCTACAAAAATCCACTATGGTGACGGTTGAGGCCATTTGAGTACACTGAACTCATTACCATGCTCAAGAAACCAGTTTGAAATGATTTGAGCTTTTTACCACGTCACATTATCCTGCTGGAAGCAGCCATCAGACGATACACTGTAGTCACAAAGGGATGGACATGGTCAACAACAATACTCAGGTAGTCTGTGGCATTTCAGGTAGCCTAAGGGGCTCAAAGTGTGCCAAGAAAATATCCCCCACCCCATTACACGACCACCACCAGCCTGAACCTTTGATACAAGGCAGGATGGATCCATGCTGTCATTGTGTTTACATGAAATTCTGACCCCACTATCCAAATGTCAGCAGAAATCAAGACCAGAGGGGCGTACTGTGAAGGACGTTCATCACAGCTAGGCTCTCTTTATGTCAACTGGCTCAACAAAACCTACAGTAAAACCCCATTTGGCGATAGCAACAGTAGTTATCAACTCTCTCCGTTAAGCTGGGCTTTCTGCTTCAGGCTCACTCACATTTCTGCTGTGCGCACTCACATAAAAAGGGCGTTTCATGTCTCGTATGACTCTTCTGCATAGTGTTGATGAATAAAATCTTTAAAGAACATAAAAAATGTAACAGTAAAATGCAACGTTGTTCCAAATAAGACAAAAGATTAATGCTGCAGAAAATCACTGGTGATCTAGCATACACAGTGTTAAAATATACTTTATCACTAAAATATATTTGATCACTTCTAATGTGATGACTTCACATTAGAGCTCTGTAACTTTAAACTTCATACATTTAAACACTAAAGGTCACTGTCCGATAGTCTAATCAAGGAGACTTGGAAATTGCTTTCGTTTCTCGGCAGCTCAAAGTGAAATCAATTTATTGATTGAATAGGTATCCTTGGTGATAAATGATCTGATTGTCTAATCTATGCTTTAGTAACTGCAGTTCCTGCAGTGTAAAACAGCAGATTAGAACCAAGCATAAAACAGTCATACATTGCCTGCATTGCCAACTGAATACACACAAATTGCAATGATAATGCCACACACAATTTGCTGCTCTAACTTTACAGCTGGACTTTATTCATGATGTTAGCAAGGTATGGCTTAATAGCTTGTTCGCTAACTCATTAATCTTCCTTCATGGTACACCCCTCAGGCAACATTTTTCCAGTCTTCTGTTGTCCAATTTGGGCGAATCAGTGGGAATTGCAGCCTCACTTTCCTGTTCTTAGCTGACAGGAGTGGCTCCCGGTGTGGTCTTCTGCTGCTGTAAACATGTTGTGCATTCAGAGATGCTCTTTTGCATACCTTGGTTGTAAGGAGTGCTGATTTGAGTTACTGTTGTTACCACTGTCACTTCTGGCATCAACAAAGCATTTTCACCCAGAGAATTGCCACTCACTGGATATTTTCTATTTTTCATACCATTCTCTGTAAACCCTAAAGATGGTTGTGTTGGAAAATTCTCAGACCAGCCCATCTTACACCAACAAACATGCCACATTCAAGACACTTAAATCACCTTTCTTCCCCATCCTGATGCTTGTTTTGAACTACAGCGGGTCATCTTGACCGTGTCTACATGTTTAATGTCACTGAGTTGCTGCCATGTGGTTGGCTGATTGGATATTTACTTAACGAGCAGTTTAACACAGTGAGTCTACATTCACTATGAAAATTATTGTTGTTTCTTTTGATTATAAAAGTAATTTTTCAGTCATTGAATTCTCTATTGTTGTGAACCAGTTAAGCTGAAAAACATGCCATTAGTTTTCTTTAATGAGGTAATGTCTGTTTTTCAGAAACATTGTTAAGTATTAGAGATTGGCTGATTAAGCCAGTTTCAGAATCTCCCCATCTGTGTTTGTTAGAAAGTAGACCCCAGCTACAACCAAGTATGCAAACGAGACTTTGAACTTGATTTGGCAGGCACTGTTGGTACTTTAAAGACTGTTGGCAGAGTCAGACAAAACCTGATTTTCTGATTTGGTAAAAATTAAGCGTTAAATTCACTGCACTCACACAGCAGTTACAGAGCACTTTGACATTTTTTTTCTTTAAACCAAAAATTAAAAATAAAACAATTTAAAACACAGAGCTTTCTGAAGTTGTAACAAATTATATTTGGGAAAAAAAAAATTGGCTTCATAATGTTTCGGCCCTATGGTGAAGTTTGGTTTGGCATTAAAAAAAAAGTTGGTTAGGTTTAGGGAAGGTTTCAAAGGGATTGTGGGTTTTAAAATGATGTTGCTTTTTTTTACACTGTTCTCATTGTGGTTTTTCCACAGCAGGCAGTTCGATTCTGCAAAAATAAAACTTCACTGCACATTAGCGGCTCAGCAGCAAACAGCAGAGAGACGCAGACCACAACTCAGTGATGAACATAGAACATTTAGCAGTTAAAGAGACAGATATTTTCCACAGGTGTTGGTAGAACCCAAAAACAGAGCTAAATGTGAGCGGATATTAGATGTTCACCAGGTGGCCAAAAACTCAACAAGTAAATGAGCAGCTGCTGCTAACGAGTTGACCACGTGCACTTCAAAGGTCAACGTTGTGTTCACAACTTGTTTCCGCTGCTCCGGAGTGGCCACTGAACCCATTATTGCAAGTTTTGGTCGTAATCACGGTCATAAACACTTGCAGTCTGAAAATGAAAAACAGCAGTAAGTGCATTGTTTAACAGTTTTACTTCCACTTTGTTCTTTAAACATTTAGCCTTTAGAGGACTTGGTCTCTTAGTTTTAAACATGCTGTTTTTGGCAACTTGATCACAAAATTGCTTGTTGTTTTTCTCGGGAGGACAGTGTTTAATCATTAATGGGATTTCTCTTTGACAATGAGTTCAGCCGCATTTTTAAAATCATGCTTAGTTTGAAAGTAAAACTATGTTGCTACTGTTACATATTTTATTGATATAGCATTATGATTTATTTTGTTGCATTTTTAAATAAAATCTTTTTGTTCATTAGTTTGTACTGGCATAAGCTTTGTTTTACTCTGAGATTTGCATTCTGTTGTGTTGCTTTGTAGATTTTGTGTTGGAAAAATTAAAAGAAAAAAAACATTAAATGACAATTAGAATTCTTTTTCTGTCTATCGTATTGCAGTGGAATAGCAGAAGCCTCTAAATCACTTTGCTTACAACCAGGCTCCACTGCAGGCACCGTACAATGGCTTGTCACCGGGGCGCACCTCTCTAAAGCACTCTTATTTACACCCCCGTGGTTTGTGCCTCACAGAGACCAATTCTTGAACCTCTGGTCACAATTTCTTTGTACGTTAATGGAAAAGTACAAAATGAACATTTTTAAAAGGATGCAGAATTGAATGGTACCCATTATTTTGATGCAGACTTGAGCTTGGACTGTGGGAGGAAACCAGAGTACGTAGCGAAAACCCACCAGGCACAAGGAGAACAGGGTACAGAATTAAATGTGTGATAATGTATAAAATGGTTTTCAGTTGATGTAAAGGAAACACTGAACCACAGAATCTATGCTTAAACTGAACATATACTGTCTCCTGTTACTACACCTCAAGATCAAGACAAATTGGTGCAAATAGGTGCCTTTTACTTTTCTATTTTTGGCCTTCAAATGTACACAGTTACCTTGAGTTCCACTCATTAATGATATATTGCTTGTACCTGCAAAAACAAACTTTAACTGTACTATTTCTGAGATTGTGAGAAAAACATTTGTTGAAGTTTGCGCAAACATACCCTTTATGACTTTGCAGAGCAACGTTTAGATAAATATTATCAGTCTTAACCTATTAAAAATGCTACTATTATATTACCTATAGTTGATCCCATTCATGAAGAGGAAGATATTTGCCATGAGGAAAGTGCAAAAGCTCAAGTGATATATTTAACGCTATATGATCCTTAAAGAGTAACAGCCATTTAAAAGGGGGCACTGCCATGGCTTTTGCACTCACTGACAGCATTATAAATGATTTCAGCCTCGATGTTTTGCAGTCCTTCACTCCTGACCTCCAATGGCTCCCTTGTCATTCCCCGGCATCTGGCCCACTTGCTTCCCCCCATGAGAGCGAGCATGTCGGGGCAGAGGAGTGTGCCTCCCTACGGGCTCAGATGATGAGACAGTGCATTTACATTAGCCTAGTGAAGCAGGAGCGGTGGCACATTGCCAGCACTGAAGCACAGCGTTTGCAGCCAGAGCATCTGGTTGGTTTTTGCTATCATCGGGAGTGGACCGGTCTGCCTTCAAACAGACTCATAGACGACACACAGGCAGGGAGGCAGACAAACTGGCACACGGTCAGATCATAAAGTCAGATAAACAATCTTATTCAGACAGTTAATTAGCCATTACTCATTCAGCCAAACCAGTTGCCGACCAAAGAGGAAGACAGACTCCTGGCCTGTACCTCAGCCAGTTATTACCAGGGAGTGGAACTAGAAGGGGAAAGGACGGCTTCATTTATGGGACTCTGGCCTCCAGTCACTTGGATGGTAGGTTGCTATGTTCACAGGGAAATTAGGATTGTGAGAGGGTCCCTGAGTGTCGAAATTACCTTGGACACCAACTATAATCTTGCTCCTAACCATGAATTTTCTTGGAATTTCAGCAAAACTTTCAATAAAGATTCACATGAAGGGGGCTGAAAATGGCACATTAGAGAGGCACTTTAAAAGAAGCACTTTAGGTACATGAAATGTAAATTTCCTTTAGCTGGAAAGGTGGATGGATAAAATAATGGCAGGAAGGGCATCAACATTTTCAGAAGGGTTGCATTGCACATAGATTTGGTCTAAGAGAGAGGGGAAAACTGCTGTTCTTTTGCTGAATTGGGTTAAAAATCATTGTGCACTAGAGCGAAATATGCAATAAGATGGACTGCACAAGGCATTTATTACACCTTGCAAAGCTGCCCAAGCAGCAAAACACACACACACACACACAAAATCATTAGCAGAACAGAAAAGAAAAGATGATTGTGGGTGGTCTCAAGTACAGGGTCCCAGTCTTTAATCACAAATTATGGCCTGTGTGTTTTTTCCCCCCAACACATTCCACATAAAGACGTTGTACATTTACATAATAAGTTCATATCAGGGATTGTTGCCAAGCATTAATAGCCTAAATAAGGTTGTTTGCTGAGAATAGACTAATACAAAATACAAAAAAAAATCGAATTAGGCCCTTAAACAAAGAGTGTCATGGCTAAGTTTTTTTTTGTAATCTTCTCAAAAACATGTCTTCAGTGCCTCCCATGTCCTGCTTTCTATGTGACTTCATCTCTGTTTCAGCTTAATTTGTGTTTATTTTGAAGGTTAGTTCCTTGCGTGGCTTTCTAAGCTTTTGTTTCCCTCCTTTGTTCTTTTTCCCCACCCTTGTTATTCATACTTGAGTTCACCTGTGCTTTGTCATCCACTCTGTGGCTTGTGTGGGACACAAGAATTTTCCCCAATAACCTCGCTAAGTTAATGCAATAACTAACTTTTGAAGTAACTTTTGTTATTTCTGCTATACTGTATCAGATGCTTTTCTGTCTGGTAATCATGCCATGAAGTTCCCAGTGCACAGTTTTTGTGCTGATGTTATTGCCAGAGGAGGTTTGCAGAGGGAGCTCTGCAGTTATGGAGTCAGGAGAGTGTGGGCGGCTTTTATGCACTATGCGCCTCAGCACTCCATGACCCCAATCTGAACAGTTGCTGTGGTTCCTAAAACTTCCAGTTTGCAATTATACTACCTACAGTTGATTGTGGAATATCTAGGAAGGAAGAACCTCTATGAACCGACTTGTTGCAACAGTGGTATCCTGTTACAGTACCACACTTGAATTCTGAGCTCACAACCCATTTTTTTTTTTTTTGCAAAGGTTTGTAAAGGCAGACTAGATGTGCTTTAATTTTATACACCTGTGGCAATGGGACTGAAAACACCTGAATTCAAAGACTGGGAGGTGTGGCCCAATACTTTTACCCATATAGAGTATATTGGGGATTAAAGCTGAAATGCTCAGTTCTAAGTGTTAGATGTGAACTAGCTCATAAAATAGAACATATTCATAAAATATAAAATAGTATGTCATCTGCATATCTGAAGTCATTACTAGTTAAGGTTAAAGGAGTTGAACCAGTGACATGCGGTGAGGTTTGTGACGGGTGAGGCACTGACTCATCTGGAGTCGGATGCTCACATATATGAAACCAAAATAGAAGCTTATATTTCAATTTTAATTATGGTAATGATTAATTGTGTTTTAATCAACTCCATACTGTTCAACAATGATGGCAAGAAAACAAAATATTTAATGTAAGGTCAAACTTTTTTTTTTTTTGGGGGGGGGGGGGGGTTGTCTCTCTTTTTAAATAAATGACAAAAACATGTATTATCTTACCTTTATTTGACGATCAAGTCCATGCGCCTATCCTCCCTATGGGACAGCACCGTTGCAGCACTGCCCCCTATCGGTGCGGCACGGTACTTTCTGCCTCACCCTGTGCATTTTCAAGGTGCATTTATGACCGATTTCAAAGAATAAACATGTCACACACATTCAATCAATATATTAGACAGACTGTGGAACATCAGCATGTGCAGCACATGTGTAATCAAACATATATATTGGCGATATAAAGAGAGACAGCAATGGGCATGCGCCAACCGCCTGCTCATTTATTGTATGTGACACAGCGCCACCACAGGTGAGCCACAGCACTGCACTGGCTCACCCGGCAATGTGTAAATCCCGCGATTTTGACCATTAAAGTGTTGAAATAATTCAGAAAACAGTTTTATAGAACAGTCAAGTGGTCAAATGTATTTTCTCTTATCATTGTTAGTATTTTACTTGTCATGATGACAGGGGAGGTACTGCCTCACCTGCCTCCCCTGACTGCACGTCACTGAGTTGAACAAAACTCTGACTCTGTCAGCCTAAACATCAAGAAGATGAAATGTATCAAACTATATACCATTTATGAGCATCTCAAGGTTGGCTGGTTGCAAAAGTGGAGGGGCAACACCGATGCATCACCAGGAAGCTGCTTTCACTTTTGGTGAAGTGCTTGTCTCCCCTCAAAAAAGCCAACAAAGCCAGACCTTTACAAAGCACCAGGTCTTTACCCGTGGCCCAGTCACCCCTGAAACTAGATTCCTTCTTCCATCATGCCTGAGGGAGCAATTTAATTAAAGAGTAGCTCAGAGCAAAGGACACCCATCACCCTATTTTGGCTGTTTCCACAGTCAACAAATATGGAAAACAAACAAATCCCACAGTGGACAATGTCCTGGCCTAGCTACACCAACTGTAAATACACACAAAGTGAACAGATTGTCGTGTAATGACTGCAGTTCACTGAGTAAAAGGGTAGGATTAAATATTGTTTGGTCTTTATTTTCATGTGAATAGCCCTAATGATAGACGTTATTTAATTAATCTAGTCCTGGAAATCTCTCTTCAAATTTACCTCCACGCCATCATGAATAGGATTCTTTTTTTTTTTGGCCCATCTGGTAATATAATCCATTAATTTCCCTCCTAATGGCCTGTCTGCTGTTATTATCATGTTAACAAAGTGTTTGTTACACAAAGAGGCTAGACCCACATTCATGCAGAAATGAAAGCGGTCAAACTTTATAAGTTTCCGTTTTAACAGGTGGTTTTTGGTGATTTTTAAATTTGATTCACTGTTAATAACTGGCTGATTTACATGTCAAAGTCTGCATATGCAAAAAAGTTGAGTGACATAACTTGCAGCAAATTTGTTCCTCTTTAGCCTGCCCTTCATTTCTGCTTGAGGCGAGCAGTTGTCAGCAACATCAGCCAGTGTAACATCTGTAAATCCCTGACTGAAGCTTGAGCTGCACTGGGGGGGGGGGGCGCCCTGCACTGTGAGTAACTGATTAGTATAAAACACTTGGATAAAACTGTAAAAGGAGTCAGCAATAAAATAAACTCTAAAAATAGTTTAAAAGAAAGTAAGAAAATGCTCACAGTGAACAAAATAATGAGACACATCAGACTTGACTAAAAGTTAAAAGAGGAAGATCAATTTTAAAACTGACTTAAAAATATCAGTTGTCCTGTTGTCAGGTTTATAACAATAACCGCAGAGGCCTGTAATGGTCCTGGGTCGCTGACACAGAGTTTTGAGTTGGTTATGCTTAGTTGGTTATGCTTAGAGTTTTTAATTGTGATTTTCTATGTTTTGTAATTATATTTTAAGTTTCAGGCAGTATGGTGGCGTGGTGGTTAGCACTGTTGCTTCACAGCTTGAAGGTCTCTGTTTGAATCCACCTTGGGCCGGGCCTTTTTGTGTGGAGTTTGCATGTTTCCCTGTGTCTGTGTGGGTTTTTTTCCAGGTACTCCGGTTTCCTCCCACATTCCAAAGACATGTGGTTAGGTTAACTGGTGATCCTAAATTGCCCATAGGTGTGACTGTGAGTGTGAATGGCTGTCTGTCTCTCTGTGTTAGCCCTGCAACAGACTGGTGACCTGTACAGCTATGGCATCTGGGATAGGCTCCAGCCCCCTGCGACCCTGTACAGGTTAAGAGGATGGTTGGATGGATTTTGAATTTAGGGCTGGAGTTTCCAGTTTTTCTGTTCTAGTCCTGAGTTTCAGGCTGCCCTGCCTTCCCTCTGTTTCATGCATTGTCAAGTCTCTGTTTGGTGACTTCCTGTTTTATTTTGACAGTCCCCTGTTTTTTGTGCATTGTATTCAGTTTTTCTTCCACTGACTTATTTTCTCCCAAATAGTTTCAGCTGTCTTGCTCAGTGTTTTCCATTTTTTTCCCAATTACCCCGGTGTGTATTTAAACCCCTGTTTGCATGTGCTCTTTGTTGTGTAGTCCCTCGTGTGTGTTTCCTGGTTCCAGCCCAGCTCTGTCTGTAATGTTTTGGAAAAGTGATCACCTTTTAAAGCTGTTTTTCAGCTGACATCCTGCCTCCTGAGTCATACAGTTTGGGTCCAACTCTGCCTGTTTCACTGCACTTCATGACAAGGCCAGGTCTCTGTTAGCTTTTAAGCAAAAAGGGGGGCACTGAGATAAGTCACTGGGAGGATGACCTCAGTGACCTAGAGGCAAAAAATGGCTTTAAAAGATCTGTGATATATTGTGCAGCTGGTCCACAGAGGCCTTCAAAACTGGTTTTAATTAAGTGACCGTTCTCAGCTGGTAAAAGCTGCTCTTCACAACAGAAAGTTTTTATCTATAGTTTGGACACATGTGGATAATGGGCTAAGTGATTTACTGAACTATTTTACAGCTTGAAGGACCAAATAAAATAATTTGTTTTGCTGTCATTTAGTTGAATGATGGGTTTTTTGCCATTCACTTCAATTCTGTTGTATTTATATAGCACCAAATCACAACAATCATCTCACGGCACTTTATATTGTAAGATAAAGACCCTACAGTAACAGAGATTTCAGCTCATCCAAACAGTGTGTGGCAGGTAACTGAGAGTCACCAACAGACACACTGAACATTTTGTTTCTGAAAGACAGAACTGAGAGGTTACATGTATAATGAAAATATGAGGACCTAAAATTGATGCAGTCTCAAGAGCTTGAAAAAAGGCAACTGCACTTCTTTAGAGTTTTTGAAGACATTTCACCTATTATGTAAGAAGCTTCTTCAGTTCTAAAACCAAAAGGTGGAGACTCCCAGGCTGGAGGGATGCAGTTTCCTATTTGGACAGTGAAGGTTCAGTGAGGAAAACCAATATAAACCTTGATCCTGCAAACTAACTTGGTGCTCCAAATGTTTAATTATAAGACACTTTTATCTCAGCTTTAGATTTGCATTAACAGTTTTTACATGGCCACCTGGAATATGGAAATGAGCAGTGACAAGGAATTAAAGCAGTGCAGGTTGCAAACCCCAAAAAATGAGTACTAAAATGCATTGTAGTGCTGATGCATGCATGAGGCCTATTAGAATTCACCCTTAGTTCAGAACAAAATAATGATTATGCTTTCATTAAATGCAGTACTGGGCAGAAGTCTTGAGTCACTCATTTCTTTATATTTTGCTAGGAAAATGGGAAATTGGGTGCAGTGATTTATTGAACCATGCAAACACACATGGAAATGCAGTATATAAGTCAGAAACAGAGTTTGTATAATTCTAACAAGCTTGAAAATCAATAATTGGTGTGACCACCTGAACTCTCTTAGGCAGCTTTCTTTGAGCAGTCTTCAGGAATAGTTCTCCGGGCTTCTTGAATTATTTTCAAAGCTCTTCTTTGGATGTTGGTTGCCAAGATGTGTTTGGGATCATTGTCACACTGTAAAATGTAGCGGTTCAGAAGTTTTCCAGATGGTATTACATGGTAGATCAAAATCATTTGTGATCATAATTCCAACTATTTTGACAGCATCTGCAACACCACTGGCTGAAATGCACCCATAAACCATGACAGAGCTGTAAACACTCCATACATACTGATGACAAACTATGGAATAAATGGACGTAAGTGGAACTCAGCAGCAGCTGGTGGAGAAAAATATTTTAAATAATACATGCATTCATCTTCACTCAGGGTCATGAGGGTGCTGGAGCCTATCCCAGCTTTGTAGGGTGAGAGGCAGGCTACACCCTGGACAAGTTGCCAGTCTGTTGCAGGGCTAACACAGAAAGACAGACAACAATTCACACCTACAGTCAAATTAGAATTACTCAAACCTCATGCATGGTTTTGGACTGCGGGAGGAAGACGGAGTACCCAGAGAGATTGATTGTTGTGGTCTTCTTTCTATTATTGTACAATCTTTATCCTATATATACAGCACCTTGAGGCAACTGCTGTGATTTGCAGACATGGGGAGAACATGCAAACGCCACGCAGAAAGGCCCCCAATTGGCTTTGAACCCAGGACATTCTTACTGCAAGGCAACAGTGCTAGCCACCTCACTACCTTTAAATAATCCAGAAGACAAAAATATATGAATTTGCAAAAGTGTTACCATTAAAACAGTCAAGATTAAAAGGCAAATAATAGTTTAAAACATGCTTATAGAAAACCATGTGAAAAAAAAATTATAGGAAACCAAAAATACCCACCAACATTGTAATGCAGTTCAGCAGTATAACAAGTTAAATAATCCAGACTCAGTCGAATCCCCATCACAGCCTTTATGACGGTAGCATTTATTGCTGGACTGATGTAGCGAGGAGGGTCTTTTAAACTCACAACTGAATACATGTATATTTATAGCAAATGTGCCAAAACATTCAAAGTGATTCATGCAGTCCTTTAAATCCTCCCCGTGAGTTTATTCTTCTGGTCAAACATGCAGCTATTTTCTCAGAGGGACGTTGGATAATAAGAATTCCCACTTAGCATTTAGCGTGATATGATAAGTACATTGTGAGTGCATCCCATCCCATCTCTCACGCTTTTGTACGCACTGTTGCTCATTCACCCCAAATAGGCCAGTGTGCCTGCATTAAAACGCGCCTGCTCATCATTTGTCACTGGGCCCAAGGGTAATGAACGGGGTGAATTGGATGTACTCTCTAATTATGGAAAGGACAAAAAGCTAGTATGATTCTCTTGTCAAGGTCCCCTCCTGCAGCACCGTGGGGAGCAGCTTTCACTCATAAATCAGAGGCAGGATTCAGATCTGCAGCAGATTACAGATGACATAAAAGGGAGAAATAGAGCCCAGACGTGGACCACAGACAATCAGACATGGTACGCCCTGTGACAAGCAATAACTAGGCGACTGAGCGTGCCTGCACACTGCAGAAGGCAAACACCTGCCAATCAGCATCCTTCATTGTCCGCATACTGAGCAGGAGCACCACCACCACCACCACCACCACCATCATCATCATCATCATCATCATTGTCATCATTGCGCTGGCCCTGACAATCAGATTTTGAGCGCCATAACCTCGATACTCCAGGGATCATTGCAGTCGATCAACATGCTCCAGCTGCTGCTGGCATGCTAGATTGCTTGCAATGGTGATTGCATTTTAAATTTGTATGGCTGCTCATGGCCTGATGGTGATAGTAAGAGAGTATGTAGAGCCAAAGCACCCACACAGCAGAGATCTGCACTGGCCCTTCATGAAAGCTCACAGTGGAATTTGTTTTAAAAGAGAGCAGAGTTAGAGTTCATGGAAACCAGACTTTTTATAGCATGGGGTGGGCTGGGGTGGGGGGTTAGAATCAGTTACTACTTACTAGAAAAGCTGCAATAACTGACTTTTCTGTTTCTGGCTTTATAACAGTTTCTACACACTCAGTGGAGGTTTGATCCTTTTTATCTTACAACAGATTCATGTATAATATATAAACATCAGCACAACACCCAGTCTGTACTAATCCTGGTCATAACATTTCTACAAAGATAAATCCTTTCATTTAAATCCATTGGAGAAGTATTAAATGCCACAATGAACCACACTAATAATGAAGATACAGAAGAATTCATTAAATCCATTTTTATAAAGATGGATTGAGCACAGCTTCCTCGTGTTTGTATTATGCTGCAAATTTTCATTATTTTCCAGCTTTCAGTTCGAGTCTTTACTCTCGTCTAGGGACTATAGATAAAACCTGACTCGGGGGGAATTAAAGCGAAGGTGTTGCACAGACGTCCTGTTTGCCTCTACGTGCTTGTGTAGACTTTTGTAGCACTTTTGTCTGGTTTCTCAAGGGGGGGATATGAACACAAAAATAAGACTTTGTTGTTTTTTAATCCCCTGGAAGTTGAAGTCAACGGTCTGTGGGCATTGTTAGGGGTATTACAGTTTCACATCACAAATCTGATAGGGATTTTAAAATTCAAGACATCTGTAGCACCAGTGGAAAACAGCCACTGAATAAATAATTTGTGCTCCAGAGAATGCTCTGTATTGTTAATTTGCCAGATTGCCCACATTTCCCCAAATATCCCTGTTAAAGCTCAATGGATTTACATACATGCCCTTTAACTAGGCTACAATTGTTGCACTCTTCGAAGACAGACTTTCTGTGAAACTCCTTTTCTCAAATGCTGTTTTTGTTGTTGTTGTTGTTGTTGAGCCTTCCAACCTTTTGCTGTTTTACTGCACATTTTCCCCAGTGATTCTGATGGCAACACTGATGTGAGTTATTGCTTCTGGGAAGTCTCTTTTGTGTCTCCCATGGGAACCTTTTTTTTTTAATAAGCAGATTATACACAATCACAAGCAAATGGGGGTGAAACATGCAGCCACTCCTCTCTACATTTAATACTGTTATATTGTTATATGTGGTGCTCCATGCTGAATCCAGTTGCTACTCGGAATTTACATCATTCCACAAATTGTTGAAAAGCTGCTTAAAGCTTGTTATAATCTGTATTTTTTTCCCCCCAGGAACAAAGATCAAAACTAACAACAAAATGATCCAACAAGTGCTGCCTGTGTCCCCAGAACCTTATATTGTATTCTTCGTCTGTGCCACAGAGCTCTTTCATTGTCCAAAAACTATTACAAAAATATTATTCAGCCACTCTGTTGCGCTGCTCCTTGATTACAGTAAACAAAGCTGTAATTTATGCTGAGTTATGTATTCTAATTGACTTGTTTTGTGCCAAAACCCCACTTTTTTGGGAACTGATAATCTCCGGGGTTAAAAATAGAACAACACATAACAATAACCTTTATTTCTATAATATTTTCTAAGCCAGAGTTACAAGATGCTGTAGATTGGAAACATCACTACATCTACTTGTGAACAAAAAGCAGCAAAAATGTGAGTAATAGAATAGAATAGAATTCCTGTACAATCAGATTGGAGGGCCACTCCTCTTCAGTGCCATGTAGTAGAAAGTCACACTTTCTAAAAGAAATAAAATAAATAAATACATACATATAAACATGAAGACAGGTGAGTATTGCACTTTGGTGAATGCATATTGCACATTATAGGGGTGAAAAATATTATTCAGTATGAATATTATAAATGTTACACAGAGATGTGTGCATTGCCCAGTTAGACTGGGTCAGTGTGTGAGTTCAGCGTGGTTATTGCTTTGTTAAAGAAACTGTTCTTGAGTCTGTTTGTTCTGGCTTTGATGCACCTGTAGCGCCTGCCAGAGGGCAGCAGGTCAAACAGTTCAAAACCAGGGTGTGAGCTGTCCTTGATGATGCTTTTAGCTCTGCTGAGGCAGCGGGAGGTGTAGATGTCCATCAGGGAGGGGAGAGGGTAGCCAACAATTCTTTCTATTCTTTCTATCTAAATGATAGATGTAGATAAAGCGTTGATCTACTGGGGAGCACGGCAATATTTCTAATTGTATATATCTGTCATGTCCTGGGCCATTTGCCCAGCATTTTGTGTTTATAGTTTATTTCCTGAGTTTGTCCTCCCAATATGTTTGATGTCTTGTTCCCAGTGTTGTGACTCGTCTGTGTGTTCCTTGGTTTATCACTTCCTGTTTTATTTTGCCAGTGTGATTTCCCTGTGCTTTGTGTCTAGCTTTGCTTCCCCCTGTGTTATTAGTTTCATTTGCCTCACCTGCTGTGCCCTGCTGTTTCCTCTTGCCCTGATTACCCATTGTGTATTTAAGCCCTCAGTTTCCATTTGTTCTCTGTCGCGTCGTTGATGTTTTGTGCCCGAGTGTTCCCTGTGCTCCCTGTGGTTTCCCTTCCTCTCCCCTCATCTACCTTCCAAGGTTTTTGTATTTGTTTTCCTCCATACATAAATAAATCCCCTTTTAAGTTATGTTTACTTCTGGAGTCCTTCGTGTTTGCCCTTCCTCGCCCGTCTCCTCCCCGGTCATGACAATATCAAGTCTATCTAAACTTGTGAAATGGTGGTTGAAACTAAGATGTTGATATTTCTCAGGTTTCTAGCAGATTGCCTTGGGTGAGTTACTTGTCCAACATGCACAGCGGCACTGTTAGAAACATGATCAGGACCAGGAACAAGGACTTCACTTTTATCTGAGTTCAGTTACAAGAGAAATTTGAAGTCATCCAGTCATTTATGCCTCACTGCCTGCAAGGCAGTGTGTTTTTCCAGACTATTATTACTCATGTTATTTTACATTAAATGGCTGCATATCCTCACTTCTTATTTTCAACATAAACTTAAGCAGTTAAGCAATGACTTATAATTTATTTTATATTCTGACAAAATATATTTTGCCTGTCTGGATCTTCATCTCTTTTGTGAATTCTGTTGCATCTAGTCTTCTTTGGCTTGTAAGGCCAGTCAGTAAGATATCAACACATAAAAACATCCTCTACACTGTACTGTGGCCCGTGCAGCAAACCATGCCAGTAAGGTTAGCATGGGTTGAGTCCAGAAAACTGAGGCAGGGAGGTCCAGGACTATGCCAGCAGGGCAAAGCTCTCCATCCCAGTGCTGCCATGCTCCCTCAGTCCAAATCCAATCTCCATTAGTTTAACAGTCCAACAGGACTATTGCAACAAGCTGACTGTCACATTGGCTAGAGCAAGTAGCTTGCTACTGCTTAATTTAAAACAAAAAACTTTGACACAACAACTTGGAGCCGCAGTAGAACGGTAGGACGACAAGGTTTAGAGCTTGTTAATTGCTGGAAAACTAATGCGAAGTTATACATGAATAACTTGTCATTGTTTTGTATTGTCTTGTGTAAAAAATTATGTCAAATTAATTACTTTAATCGTTGGTCTTTGTGGGTCATTGGGAGTCACTCTAAACATGATGTTAACAGGTTAAATGAACCTTTGATTTTCTTGGAAAACTTTCACATATTTTGATGGATCACAGCTAAAATCTGGTGCTGGTGTAGATGGATGGCTCCACAGAGCACTTGACTTCCTGTTTCAGACCAAAAGTCTGTAACTCAACCATGACTGTTTCACAACCATAAACACATTTGTTATTAACATGTTTTAACCCAAAACCTTGAGCCTTCCTTAACCTTGTCAAACCTATTTCAGAATTGCACAACCCTCTAAAACCACCATGAGCCTCCTGTAGGTCTGATCAGAGGGTAAGGGAGAGCTTCTTGGGTGCCTAAACCAAACCAACATATTTATCCATCCATCCATCCATTTTCTTCCGCTTATCCGGGGCCGGGTCGCGGGGGCAGAAGCCTAAGCAGAGAAGCCCAAGCTTCCCTCTCCCCAGCCACCTCCTCCAGCTCATCCGGAGGGACCCCAAGGCGTTCCCAGGCCAGCCGAGATACATAATCTCTCCAGCGTGTCCTGGGTCTACCACGGGGCCTCTTCCCGGTGGGACATGCCCGGAACACCTCACCCAGGAGGCGGCCAGGAGGCATCCTAATCAGATGCCCGAGCCACCTCAACTGGCTCCTTTCGATGTGGAGGAGCAGCGGCTCTACTCTGAGCCCCTCCCGGATGGCCGCACTCCTCACCTTATCTCTAAGGGAGAGGTCAGCCACCCTTCGAAGGAAACTCATTTCTGCCGCTTGTATTCGCGATCTTATTCTTTCGGTCACTACCCAAAGCTCGTGACCATAGGTGAGGGTAGGAACGTAGATCGACCGGTAAATCGAGAGCCTCGCTTTTACGCTAAGCTCCCTCTTCACCACGACGGACCGGTGCAGCGTCCGCATCACTGCAGAAGCAGCCCCGATCCGCCTGTCGATCTCCCGTTCCCTTCGCCCATCACTCGTGAACAAGACCCCGAGATACTTAAACTCCTCCACTTGAGGCAAGAACTCGTTCCTGAGCCGGAGATGGCACTCCACCCTTTTCCGGCTGAGGACCATGGCCTCAGACTTAGAGGTGCTGATTCTCATGCCAGCCGCTTCACACTCGGCTGCGAACCGTTCCACTGCGAGCTGGAGGCCCCCCCCTGGTGAAGCCAACAGAACCGCATCATCTGCAAAAAGCAGAGATGAGACTCTGAGGCCACCAAGGAAGAAGCCTTCCGCCACCTGGCTACGCCTAGAAATTCTGTCCATAAAAATTATGAACAGAATCGGTGACAAAGGGCAGCCCTGACGGAGTCCAACACCCACAGGAAACAAATCCGACTTATTACCGGCTATACGGACCAAGCTCTCACTGTGGTTGTACAAGGACTGAATGGCCCGCAACAATGGGCCAGACACCCCATACTCCCGCAGAACCTCCCAAAGAACACCCCGAGGAACACGGTCGAATGCCTTCTCCAAGTCCACAAAGCACATGTAGACTGGTTGGGCAAACTCCCACGCACACTCGAATATCCTTGAGAGGATAAAGAGCTGGTCCAGCGTTCCACGACCAGGACGAAAACCGCATTGTTCCTCCTGAATCCGAGGTTCGACTAACGGACGCACCCTCCTTTCCAGCACCCTGGCATAGACCTTACCGGGGAGGCTGAGGAGTGTGATCCCCCGAAAGTTGGAGCACACCCTCCGGTCTCCCTTCTTAAAGATGGGGACCACCACCCCGGTCTGCCAATCCAATGGCACTGCCCCAGATCTCCACGCGATGTTGCAGAGGCGTGTCAACCAAGACAGCCCTACAACACCCAACATATTTATGCACAGTTAATTTTACTGGTCTTGGCTTTAACAAATCAAGAATTTGCTGATGACTCATTTCAGCTAATTCAAGTCACTGAATTGGAACTCTCAAGAGCACTTTACTAACGGCTCATCCAGTTTGCTAATATGGGGGTCAAAAAAACATTATTTCTAGGCAATCACAAAGATATGTTTCTGTTTTGTTTAGATCAACTGTTGCTCAGTTTAATTCCACTCAGCTTTATTTATATAGCACATTTAATGCACACATGCAGCCCAAAGTACTAGAAATATTAAAAAATAAACAGTAAAATGTCAAATGTTTAGCAAAGCTTAAAAATGAATAGTGTTTGTGTCAAGGCATAATGATGGGGAACCTTAAGTGAAAGCCAAAAAATATGTCTTGAGGCTTATTTTGAAAATGTTGGCTGTGTCCTTCAGATACTAACTAAGGCCACAGAGGAGAGGAATGTGCTAGGTACTCGCTAGACTAGTGCCCAAAAATCCAGAAGTTAAAAACAAACCAACAAACAAAACATGAATTATTTTTTCTTTGGCAGCCTGAAAGAGAAATGATTTAACATTTGCAGCGTTTCAGCGATGATTAAACAACCTTTCTAATGTCCACGTCTAAACTGATGTCAGAATCCAAGATAATCCTCAGATTTTTGTGCTGGTCTTTGGTCTAATGGTCCGTGATTGAAGATGAACAGACAATCGGTGACTCTGGGGTTTTACTGGGTTTTACTTTCTCTCGTCTCTGCTTTGTGGTGTTTTAACTTTGAGAAGTAGCATGACGTCGATACATTTATGTCATTTGCATATACCTAAAAAAAATCTTGGTATGCAGAATTGTAAAACCACATATTGTCTTTGTAACTATGAAACTCAATATCCTTTCTTAACACAACATGTGGAGGCCTAAAAGGACACTAAAGATATAACCTTCTTCCCAGTCCATCAGATTACCCTGAAAGCCACTGCCAGATTTTAAGTTTGTTATCTCACAAACTTTTACCTGTAATTTAAAAGGTAGAATGGAAAAGTTTGTAAGTGCTGCTGAAAGAGATTTCTGGGTATGAGGAGAAACATTGAGACAGTCTTGCAATTGCAATTTTTCTGCTGTTTTATGTTTATGCAAATTAGATGTGTCACATGCTAATTTACATAATAGACATGTAGAAAAATCAAAGTAAAATGAACCTAAACTTGTATTTCAGACATTTTTAGTCTGAAAGAATGCATCTATTTTTGAACTGAAACCCTTTGTTAATGAAGGTAAATTTACTTCAGCGGATCAAAAACATAGTACATGCTGACCATCAGAACAAAAGGAAATATCTCGGGCCGTATCCTTGAGTTGATTCTTTCATTCCAGAAAAACATCTCTAAAATACCATTTTGTCATCTACTGTTGAATTGATAGAAGTGAAAAATGCTCTTAAATCTTCAGTATTTTTAAACTCTATCCTTCTGTCTGAAGGGGACTGAACAGTTAGTACAGACTGCAAGACTTCAAACCACATCTGCAGTACGTGACTGTATTACATCTGTTTGCAGTCGACTGCATATTTAAAAACTTTTTTTTTTTTTATCTCATTGATCACTTTTCAAGTTTTGGACTAGATGAGCACATAGCAAACATCTCTGACCTGTTAATAATCAATGAGAATGAAATCCGCAGGAGGCACAAGGTGCTGCTTTCAGTTAATCCAAAACTCAGGTTTTGAATAAAGAAGTTTGACCTTCTCTGAGTATACAGTATGGATAAAACTTATGGGCTCACTCCATTCTCACCCTGTTTTAATTCCCTGTCTTAGCACAATGTGTTTCCTCTTCTTTCTTTTTTGCACCAGTTATTTTATTTTCCTGATGTTACTTTTTGTCTACTAATTTGGAAAATGTTTTTCTATGTCTGTGTAAATATCATATCTATATGCATGGAAATACCCTGTGTGTAACTGCCTACATGTGTATCTATTAATGTGAAGTTATCAAGGTGTGTGCACAAATCTCCCTGTTTCTCTCCTTTATGTATATACATATCCTAAAAATATAATCAGCTGGTAATAATTTATTTTACTGGTCTCTAAATTTAAGATAATTTCTTAAACATTTCCATGGATGTGCCACAAAAAAGAATGGTGTTATTTGCCCCTGACTGAGTCAGAACACAGTCTCTGGAGCTTGAAAAAAGGCGACTGGATTTGAAGTTTCTTGAAGACGTTTCATCTCTTATCCAAAAGGCTTCTTCAGTTCTCAAACCAGAGGGTGGTGAGACCCAGGTATTTAAACCCCAGTGAGGGTGGACGCTGGAGGTGGTTGTGACTCACCAATGTTCATGTGCATAAGGACTGCTCAGGACTGCATTGTAGACGGGAGAAAGCTGGAGACTTAATCCACCTCCTCTGTTCAGTGATGATGATTCACACTGGACACAGATGGCTTCTTTTACTCCTCTTTCAGACCAAGGCAGAGGTCTAACAGTGCACAACTCTGATCTGGGGTAAAGCTGGTTTTGTTTTTAAGGAGCTGTCTTCTTGTAGTTGTTTTCTGATGGTCTCCACTGCCTCAGTCGTAGGTATGCAAGTGAAAAGTGTAACCACATCAAAAAACACAAGGGTTTCATTTGGATCATTAAAAAAAAATTAAAGAAGCCCAGTCACCTTTTTTTCAAGCTGCAGTGAGGGACTTGCCAGCTCTGGTGTTTTCTGGTGAATGTCGGTCACACTGAAAGGTGCTGGACTGTAAGCACAGGTCCCACTGAAGGGCATCAGGCCCTCACTGCCACCCTCATGTGCATGTGTCACTTTCATTTGTACCTAAGCAGGGGAAACTGATTGACAATGACAGATTGATTTTCCTGAAGTTGAACTGACTTTGTGCCATACTGTGCTGATCAGCTGTTCCTTTAATTTTTTTTTTGAGCAGTCTATGTATCGTTCCTGCAGAAGGATCATCTAAATTTAGAACACCGCTTTGTATATAAAGTCTATTAATATTTATGCTAAAGCTCTCTAGTTGCTTCAAACATAAAATCCATCACATTCAGGACTCTTTAAAAGATTTTAAGAGTGGCTATAAATAACAAATGTCCTTTTATGGTGCTACTATTATGATGTTTTACTTTGTACATATTGAGGATTTTTCTTTCTTTTTTTATTTTGGAGAAGGCTCCAATTGTTAATGCACAGACACTAATAGGCTTTATGTCAGCACACTGGGTTAGTGTATTACAGATTCAGCAACGATTTGATATAATATTGATTAAAAATATTTTTTGTTTATGGTGTCAGTACTCCATTATTTAACATTTCATACAGCCTTTAAGAAAGTATAAAAAATAATAAATGAAGTAAAAAATAATTACATTTAATTAAAAGGTGGATTCTGTATTCACTGAATGGAGTAGAGGAAGAATTCAGTACTTCACTTAAATAACATCTTTTCAAAGTACAGCATTTACAGCTGAAAGTAATTCAGTGACAATGGTGGGTAAAAATAAAAAGAGCTGGCAGCAAAGCGTCCTTCACGAATATAGAAAAGGTCCTTGTGAGTTTCTGATAGAGCTTGCTGCTAGTGCAGTAACGTGTGCAGCTTATGGTTGTATGTGGTGGAGCAATTTAATAGTTAAAACTTAACTATTAAATTTAATTTAATCCCCTAATTTCTAAAGGATGAATGTGATAAAATGGATTCTTAGTAGATTGTACTCCAATCTACTAAGAATCCCTCCTCGAAAGTGTAAGTATGAGGAGATCTCAAACTGAAATTCTCGAGTACAATTTGTATTTAAACACAGAGCACGAGTGAACACATGGTAACATTTCACCACTGACAGACATTCAGTGCGTTTTTCCAGATAAAAGCTGCACTGTAGAGCCATAACTTCTCTTGTCTTTATAATCCATCCCATGGGTAATGCAACAGACGTCAAAAGTTGACATAGCGTGGGCTCAATGTACTCCAGAGTAATTGCGCAGATTTACATCAAATATGGCTCAGCAGGAAATAACGTTTACCAAATGGGTCTTATCACTCTTTTGCAGGTAGTCTCTTTAATTAAAAGCGCTGCGCCTCCACTCACTGGCTCCAAAAAAAAAAAAAAAAGGAAAAAAAAAAAAACTCGGGGGGCATTAAGACCCAGCAGAGGTACAACAGTGAACATCTGTCGCGGTCTCCTCTGTATGAATTGCACTTGGGCTCTAGTCTGAAGACACACGGGCAGAGGCAGGCGGGCTGGTACAGCGCAGTCGGACTGGAGTGGATTCGGGAGGCGAGCAGATGATGCTGGACCATGAGTGAAAGTGGAGCCTTACGCACTGAACCGCAGCGATAAGACAGCGCGCCGCAAAATGAAGACACCTATGGTAAAGGGTTTTACCATGTAACACTGCAGGCAACTGTTTGTGCTCGCTTTTAAATCCAGCATTGTTCCGTGAAGTACGCTCTAATCGACAGAACGCTGCTGTGGTGTACAGTGTGGGATCAAAAGATTAGGATCAGAACAATGGGCGTCCAGCTGTGCGCTCTGTTTGGCACGAAAGCTCCATCTCAGCAAAGCGCGCTGGATGCTTGATTTTCTTAGTTTAATACGGATACCTAAATTTCAGAAAGTGAACAATATCTGTGTTGCTTCAATATCAACTGCTAAGTATTAAATGGTAAACTGTTAAATAAAACCAAAAGAGCAAATCGAAAGTGCCATGAGCTGCTTATTCTATCCATGTGCGGTTGGCGTAAATTTATAGAGGTGATTTTATTTTTAGTAGTATTAGTATTATTAACTTTTCTTTATCAGCTTTTGGTGTCCTATGAGGTGTGGCACGTACTGTAAATTACACTACAGATGTGCTCCTGAACGCACCTGATCATAAAAATGCATGCACGCAAACTAAGTAAAGAAGATAATTAGCAGTCCAATAGTGTCATTAACATGGCTGTACCCTTATAACAGGTCGATAAGAGCTGTGGTTTTAAGTTTTGGTCGCACGTGACATGCATTACAGGAAGTTGGTGTTTTACTGACAAACCAGAGCCTGCTGCCGCTCAGCTTGTATGAAGTCCACAGTTGCAGGTTAAACTCAGTCCGGTGCAACTGGGCTAATTTGTCGGCATCTGCTTGTGTCTTTGTGTCAGCGCCATGGGGTAGCCGTGCTTCTCGTGCTTCTCCTGTGCGCCAGCTTGTTCCTCGTGTACAACGGCAGCTTCAACGGCGCTTCCAGAGACGCTAACGACACGCGCATCAGGCAGAATGAACAGCTGCGGCGGCCCACCGAAGCCTCCGCCGGGGTCGCCAAGCCTCACCCCCCGGTCCTCCAGGGATACAGTAGCATCATCGACCATAAGGTAAACAGATGTGGCTGAGTGCGTCTCTCATAACGCAGAGAAGAGGCTGATGGTTCGCTTTAAATGTGTAGTTAATGCACTACAAGGTCGGCATCAAAGCTTTTGAAAGTTTTACTTTTTCCCCAGCCCTTTTCGGCACTGAATCTTCCCCAGCCTGAAACGCGTACACGCACATTTCCTCCCGTCTAATGACCTGTACTTTGTCTGCGCAGCTCTTTAGAGAAAGAGCCTCCTCTGTCATTTATCACAATTTTCTCCAGCACTGTGTTGCGCCACATTCAATACCAACCTGTCGTTACTAATAACAGCTTAGGCTACAAATGAAATCCTCGGCTGCATTCTTAAGCTCTAATTGATAAGCCCAGGAGACCTGCAGCTAGGTGAACCCCTGACGTCACTGTGGGGTTGTATTGACTGCCATCTGTTTACCAAGCCAAGAGAAAACAATCAATGAGAATACCAGGGAGCGAAGCCTCTGCAAGTAAAGCAGACCTAATCACCTTGTGAAGGCGTTTTCAGGAAACGTGCAGGGGCAGCGCGCCTCGCTGCAGGCGGTTTGGTTGATGGGCTCCTGCGTCTGTCTGCAATAACTGGATTTAAGAATTAAAAATTTGGGGAAATTGAACGTTGTGGTCGAAATTATTCATTCAAATGCGCAGGAGCAATGCACCAAAAGCGATTTGTGGCTATATACTTTTGTATTATTTTACACTGGTCTTTAGCTATTTTCACTCATTTTTGAGCCATTTCGCATTATTACCTCTTTAGTCCTTTTATGCCTCTTTTCTATTTTCTGCATCTCTCTTGAGTCTCTGGATCCAGTGATTGCCAATTTACATCTGTCTAGACATTTGGTATCTCCTTTGTTTCATTGTAAATCCCCTCATTGTTGTTGTGAGTCTCTGTAGACATTTTGCACCTGCCTGCAGTAATTTTACCTGTTTTTGTAGTCATTTTGTAGCTGTTGTTATTTTGTTTCTGTATTTGTATCCCTCTATTGTCATTTTAAATATCTTTAAAGTCAGTTTTGGTCTCTTAGCAGTCACGTTAAATCTTTTTGTTGTCATTCTGTGCATCTGTAGTCATTTTGCATCCTGTTCTTGTCATTCCACCTCTTTCTAGTCATTTTGCATCTGATTGGCTCGTTAATTGACTGTCAAACAAGAGCAGTCTCTTCTCTGGCCTCCTGAGCTCTTGGGCTGCTGGGCTTGTGTCCAGACGGCCCATACAGTAATCCGTCAGTGGCAGGAGTGAAGACACTGTGAGTGACAGGCCAATTTGTGCTGCCACCTCTGTCTTAAGGAAAGTATCTGCTGGCTGCTGCAAAACAAGTATTAAGTCATCAGGTTATGTCATAGGCTGATTTGCATATGAGTAATTGGACCTGCTCTTAGATGATGGTGTGGCTGTGCAGATGAGACAAATATGTAGCGTGAGGATGTTCCAGCCACATTTGGGAGTCAACCCACTGTTCCTGAACATCAGGAAAAAGTAGCCTGGTTGGTAAATGAACTTCTTCTAAATTAAACACCAGGGGATCTGAAGAGTCATTTAATCTTGTGACAAAGTAATGGAGGTTGGCAACAGATGGTAGAACTATTATTCACTAAAACAAATCTCACTGGTGCAGAAACCAACAAGTGTGGAAACCTTTAATGCTGCCTGGAAACTTCAGCTGGCAGTTTTCTCGGGAGACGTGCTGCTTCTGTTTCTTCTTGAATTTTTCTTCTGAGTAGCTCAGCGCTACAGAAAATGCATGTTTGTCACCTTTTGGGTGGATTTACTTTACATGTCGTGGTGGTGGCTGTGTTTCTAGTCAGCCCATTCAGTAATCCATCTGTGGCAGGAGTGAAAACAGCATCTCTCTATCTCTGCTTTAAAAGAAGGTGATTTAAGTTATTATGCTTTTAATTGAGTTTCACATTAGTACTACATATTTTAATGGTTATAAGATAATGATCTGACTGCTGTTCTGTATATATATATATATATATATATATATATGACATAGATACCCAGCAGTCTAAAATGAATGGTGTTTTAGTGATGCTGTTAAAACTGAGCAGAACAGCAGTCAGATCATTTCCCAAAATCCACAGTTTTACCACATTATTGAAATGACCTCAAAACAAAATAGAAAATTAACATAATGGCTGAACATGTTGATGACAAATGTATATTGGATCCAATATACAATCACTATTCTTCACCTTTCCTCTCTGTGGTATCTCAACATGAGTTTTACACCTTGAACTTGAGGACACATTTGGTAAAAGGCTGTGTTTCTTTTCCTGTAGTTTTGTATTAACATTTTAATACTTGGTTTGAGGGTTAAGGATAAAAGTAGGTTTTAGGAAGAGAAGGATATGGCTTGCAGCTTTACAACACACCTGTCTGTGCAGAAAGTACTACAAGTCTTGTTGGAGTTTTGACCTCTGCAGACTTTCCTCTCCTAAATGCATCTTGGAAGTTGTGTCAGACACTTGTATTCTGCTTTTGAGTCCAGCCTTTAATTGCATTATATCTTAGAGTTGTCCCAAATATGCTTCTTTCAAATATGTTAAAACCTTTAATGCTGTGAATTTGATTGTGGGATCTGGGTTATGGACCTTATTTGATAGAAAACATTCAAATCCAGTTAATATTTATCGAGAGGTGCTGCCAGTGTGCCACAGGCTGTTTAGCTCTTTGACTCCGACTCCAAAATATTGCCCAGCTAGGTCACAAAGATCTGTCCGAAGTCAAGCAGCGCACAAAGAAATGTGAAATGAGTTATTGCTGTCATATTTTAGGAAACCCAGGGCACGCAGCACCCTCTTTCTCTTTTTTTTTTAATCACTGCCTTGAATGCCAATATTCAGTGACCGTGAATGTTTTGATTTGATGAGGATTTGTCTGTAAGGCGTCAGTAAGCCCAGCTAGGGATGAGAATTGATTTTCCTCGAGTGAACTGGAGCAGCCGAGCATCATAAGTAAACCACTAATTTATTTTTTCTCTTGGCAATAAACTTATTGACATTTTGGCAACAAGGGATATCAATTAGGGCCACAGCACCCCTGAACATCATTTATGCTGCTTGAAACCTGCTATTATGTCACCCTTCGTGTTCTATCTCTCGCTGCAAGCTGCAATCAATACTCTATGATTTGAATGCACAGGCTGCTACAGCGCATAGTACAGTATAGTCTTCAAAAACTTTCCACGAAGTTTTCCTGAGCCATTATGTACTTGAAAACATGGCTGTGGTTTTTCCTTGTATATTGCAGGGTAAAAATTGTTGGCCTTGTCTCAAATGTGCTCTCCTGCAGTGCTGAATGATCATTGTTTGGGGGGGGAAAAAATACTGACTTGAACATTTGTCTTCCTCATCTTTGCTTGCTGACCTCTGTGCCATATTGATCTCTCCAAGATATCAGCTGGCTGGCATACGGGTGCAATGTCAGTCAGCCTTTGACCACTTCACTTTATCATCCACCAGAGTATTAAACTCAGAAAACATTTGGAAGCCTATATGTTTTCTGCAGACGCTTGGCCAAGATGCTAAAACACTTCGCTTTTTGTGCTTTAAAAATATTTTTCTGTGATTCCTTGAACCATCTTTGAAAAAAAAACATTCACAAGAATAGATAACAAAGATTTCTTCTCTTTGGTATGTTACAATATGCATTTAAATCCATTAATTCCTTCATACCCAGAATTTTCAACACCACATGTTTGATTCAGGTCAGAGTGAAGGGTAATTTATTTCGAGCTACGCAGCAGCATTGGTGGGCCTGGACTTGTGCTGTGAAGGAGAGTGACCAGATAAGAAAGCAGAGAAAGAAACTTAGGGTGGAGATGAAAAGGGAACGAAAGTCTTGTAGAGTAAGGGCAAAGAGAATGAGAGAAGAGGACAAAACTGGGGAAGGGCAAGGACGGAGAGAATGATAAAAGAGAATATAGGAGCCAGGAAAGGTTCAGTCTGAGAGAATGAGAGAAGAGAGTGAAGGAGGAGACAGAAACTGACACAGGAGTGAAAGATGGAGTGAAATCCCTACGGGTTTCTTTTCTTCTTGCACTATCCTGCTTTTTATTTTCCCAGTGAAGAGGTGGAGGAGGAGGAGGATTGGAAACCACTCTTGTCTGTCTCTTGGTGAAGATGGGAGGACAAGACAGAGTGGCTGTCTCTCTCTGATTGCCTTCCTGACAATGAGAAACATGCAAATTTATTTTATTTTTTTTAAAAAGGGGATATCCTGCAAGTCAGGTGGAGTCAAGAAGAGGAGGCTGAGGTAGAGACAAGAGCATGAAGCTTTGTCAAACAAGAGGGGCACCCTGACCTGGACATGTCAAAAGCTGATGCTAGGATGGAGGTTGTGCTAGTAGCAGTTAATGTAGTCTCAGGTCTCACTTCCTGTGCTACCCTTTTTTTGTTTGTTTTGTTTTTTGTTAGATTTGGTTTTCATCACCAAATGTGAAATGTTATTCATCAGATTTTTGTGCACCCCTGAGACACACACACACACCACCACCACCACCCTGAGAACATGTTGCTCTCTAAATCAGTGTTCGTCTTAAGAAGAAAAAAAAAGTAGTTCTTTGAGGTAAACTGAGACAGCCCATTTTAAACCTGAGGTATAATTTAATGCCCTTTTTTCAGATGTGTCCCGCTTCTCTTTATTACATGCTCAGTGTCCAGGGGTGTAGGTGTCCTGACCACAGACTGTATATAAAAGATGGACATACCCACCTTGACATGGCAAATGCATTTTGCAGCCTTAACTTTTAGCATTTTGAAAGCTAGTGTTTAGTTTTTTGGACCCCGGAGTAACCATATTTGATCTAGATGGTGGAGTGCTAAGTTATCAGCAAATGCTAGCAAGCTTGGTTAGCAAGCTGCATCTATAACCTGCCAGTGCATCCATAACCAGTGCAACACACATAAAATACATTTAATTCAATTTAATTGTTTTTCTTTTTGAAAAACTCAGACCAAGCCATATAATGTCTTTAAAATACTTCAAAAAACAAAAGCAGTCACGGTCGAGAGGTTCAGTTCACACACAGCTGCCTATATCAGGACACTTGTCAACTGAAGCATCTAGCCCCTCACTCCAGTACCCAGATGAACGAGTCATTCAGTAACGTAAGGGTATAATTAGTAAAGAAGTTTGTTTATGCTGTAAGGTTGGACATTTTAATGCAGGAACCTTGGGGGATTGACTTGTTTTGGGAGCCAGCTTTAAGTGGCAACTTAAGGAACTGCAGATTTTTTTTGGCACTTCTGTGCTGTTTTCGTTTGTTTGTTTTTGTTTGTTTGTTTTTCAGCCCTAGAGGTTGTCATTTAATTGGAGGTTCATTAGTTTTGCAGGTTATAACTCAAATGTGTGACCATCTGGTGGTGTGCGATGAAAATTCAAATGAACACCCAAATGATGAGGATCCATGTACTAAATATCGTTAGCTTGGCAGCTTTTGGATAAATTCTATTTCACAAAAGACAAAAATGTCACCTCTAATGTGGCAATATGCGATTCCTCTTCAGGGACTTGCATATTAGGATTAGTTGACCATAATCTTGTAATAATTGTTGTTGTATTTTTTTTTTGGTTGTTTTTTTGCAGTCCTTGGATAGAAACTGTGATGCTGCAGCTGGCAATCCTACTGAGACAGAACAAGAAATTTACAAAGCAGGTTGTTCGGCACAAACTGTGGTCAGAGTTGATTTTTAGACATATCGGGGCTGGAAATACTCTGACTAGGTACACTTTGCTTGAAGGCATGAGCATGCGAAGCCATCTGTGCCAAGGAGAGATGACAAGGCATCCTTCCCCCAATCGCAGCTTTAGTGACAGCTGGAGAAGTGAGATGTTTGAATATTTCATCTCAGACAGTCACATCTTCACTGCGCAACGAAGCTATTTTTCACTGTTCATTAGGATTTCGCTCCGCAATCAGCCAGCTGGAAAGCAAGACAGAAAACTCCCCAATTAGGCCGTTATGGGCAAGGACTCTGTAGTCATCTAATGTGAACTAACAGTGTTTGTGAAGTCTGCAGGGCTGTGTGGAAAAAGAGCACAAATGCGTGTGTGTGTGTGTGTGTGTGAGTTCTGTCTTTGTGCTTTGTACCATTTCAGGGTTTTTAAATTACAACACAAAATGAAGGCAACATCAGTGACAGATAACTGCTATTTTTATGCAAAGACAATGTTAGAATACAAAAATGGCTCATTCTGACTGAAGGAGGAGAATAGTGGTTTCGTTATGCCACAGTAGTCCCAATTGGAGCATAGTCTTGGAATTCAACTTATCTCCAGAGTGTTCTGCTCCCGCCAAACATAACACAGCTCCAGGCTCTTTCCGGTGCAGGCCTGGAAAGCAATTACAGGTGAAGGGTGGGGTGGGGGGCACTGCCTCTCGATAAGCATTCCCTCGATGGAGTAATCTTACACTCCGTGCCTTTTGGCATTCCATGGTTAGGGAATCACTGGTGGAGTTATACATTTTAACATAAAGGATGTGGAGGGAAGTTTTCTCGAGGCTTATGCCATGAGCTGAATGGTGATTTAAAGCTTCTCTGTGTTTTAATATTTGGTGGATGGTAGGCTTTAGCATGTGGCGTACCTTCGTCATTCAGTCCCAGAAAAAGCAGCAAAGGATCTGAAAAGGTTAAACTATGATAAATGGATCATACCTTGTGGCACAATATCAGGAGATAGATGATAGCTGCTGCCGTTCTCGTGGTTAAGAGCAAATGCGAGACGACGGCTGGCGAGAAGCACCACAATAAAGTCGAATTTCTTTGCTTTTCCGTCATCTGGCTCCACAGACACGCGAGGCCGGCTACATTACTCAGCTCTTTAGGCATGATTAATGAGCATACCCTCCATGGTGGGAGAGAGAAATTATCCAACTGTTTTTTTTATTTTTCTATTTGGCAAAGTCTCCTTCTCTATGCCATGAGCATTCCTCCCCCAGATTAGAAACATATTGGATGCCAAGGTTATTAATTATGGAGACATGGGGTTTGCCTAAACAGTGTGCTTCTTGTCCAAAAACAGAGCAAAGGAGCAGAGTTGTGTTTTAAGTTTTTATGTAAAACAAGTAAAGACAAAGGAAAAGTTTCAGAAGAAACCTCAACTTTTAAGCACCAGAAAGCCATGAAGACAGAAGCAGCCTCTGTAGCCCTGCGGTGTTTTGCTGATGTGACATTAAATCATTTCCTGTACCACGTTGTCTGCCCTTCAGTCGAAACACTCCCAATTACAGAGCCGACTTTGATGTATATCCCATCATCCCCACCCTCATTGAAGAGATGGTGTCATGGCTGTTCGACAAAGGCTTTCTTTGGTATCCCGCTCACTGATTACACTTCCAGAGGTGCCGAGGAGTAAGCAATTTTCCCGGGTGCATACAGAGCTGCTTCGGGCTCCTCTTACTTCCTCTCTGATGGCAGAGCTCTGTATTAAATCAGATTATATCAATACCAGTGTCTTGTCATGGGAACCTAAATCTCTGTAGTGCAAAACAGACACTGCAAATAGTCCAGTCCATGTCAGAAACAATTTAAGATGGCATGTTGTTCACTGAACTGGAAATTGTGCACATGATCCACATCACCTGGCCAATATGATGCTTTCTTTCTTTCTTTGTCTAAATGAGTGAAACAAAGGAGATAAGGCTACATTCATTTTTGTTCTAGATCTGATATGTCAGTGTCAGCATGTTAAAATTGCTTAAGTGTGACTAAAGCCAGATACAAGCTAGTAATTTAATGAAAATTGAACAGCTCTGATGGAAAAATTGGAATTGAACCTGCAATCTGAGTTTAATCTATAGATCTCGGGACTAAGGGGAACTGGAGGTATTCTGGATGCTCATGGTAGGTAAGAAAAAAAGGAGCAAACGAGACAGAAACCCTGGCTCCCTTGTCTCTGTCCCTACACAGCTGACTGTAAATGGGCCGTGAATCTCAGGTTTGGAAAGTTACAGATTTCTCAGCTATTTGACTGTCGACAAGCAATCTCCAACCACTTCATGCATGCGGGGGGCCAACTGGATAACTATCAGATCTAAAAATTGCAGAGTGCAAATGCAGCCAAGAAGGATTTCAGACTTGAATTCAGTTACTGAAAAGGTGTGAATGCATCCGTCTCTCTGACATTCTTTCACAATCTTTGCACCTTTTGAATGCAACTGTTAACAAAGAAAACATTGAAATGGCAACAATGTGTCTTTAGTCAAAAATGACCATGTTTCCACTGCAGTGTGACTGTAAGGTAGAGAGCCAAATGGTGACATTGTCTCCATGTCAGACCCTCTTACAAAGCAGATAATACTGATTGTATTATTGCTATTAAAAAAAACAAATAAAAAGATTATGTGTTTGTCTTTTAATATGACTTTTGACTAGTAAATTGATTGGTTATAAAATGGGTTTGTTACATCTGCGGTTAAGGGGAAATCTGCACATAACATTCTGTGTGTGAGTCCTCCACTCTCAAGAAAAGCCAGCTACAAAAGACAAATCAAGGTTCACTAAGAGTTTATTCTCTTCAGAGCTGAGCAATACCCCAAACATCAAACAAAAGCTTACTAATCAACCCTGCTCATTCCTAACAATAAAACAAAAGGCAAACAAATTGTGTCTGCCATCTAAGCTCCGGAACAAAAGAAAAGAAGGCAACAAAGGGAAAACTTGTTCAATTAAAAAAAAAAGGCTTCTCACTCTCATTAACTGTTACTAAGTGCTCAATATTTACAGAGTACCAATTATTAGGTCACAACTAGCAAGGCTGTCAGAGTCCAAACTTCCAAAGTTACTCTGCTTACACAGAATTCCCAAGGCAACAAAGAACTAAACGCTGCTTCATTGATGGGAGCAGAAGAAGTGAGAAAAGGCAGGTGGTGGATGTCAGCTGGAGGCTAAAAAAGCTGCAGTTGTCTGACAGTCCAGGCCAGATGCAGCAAGCTCATTGAATTAACCAATCACAGGCTTCACCTGTATCAATGTCATACACACCCACACAAATTAATGCAAGGAGACATGAATACCACAAATGTTAAGAAATAACGTGTATATATGAAATTATATTCCTGTAATTTTGTTGATGGTGAATTTACTGTAACACTGTCACATGACAGGTGTCTCTGACAGGTTTGCTATGCAGGATATTAAATCTATGGTCTGTTTCCATATGGATTTGCCTGTGGAGAGCCTACGGAGAGGGGTTTTCAACCAATGCAAACATGCTCCCGTGCTGTCCTCCAAAATCCCAACTGCACGTTGCTCAACGTGGATAATGATGTGCGTTGTTCAAATGGCGATTGGTCGCCAAGTGGGTCAGAAAAGGGAAGGGAGTGACACCAGGAATGGGAGAAGTGCAAATGACTCAATGCCAATGGGTGAATGAAATGGCTCAACCCAGTAAACTGATTCTACCTGAGGCGTAATTCTGTGCTCATGTCAAATCAGATAGCAGGTAGAAAATGGAAAAGATCCCCATGTTATTGATGTGTAACAGTTGATCATGTGACAAATTATTATTTTTGATAATATGACAGAATTTCCATAAATTTGGATGCATTTACACTTTGTGTGTGTGTCTGTGTGTGAATAAAGAAGATTTCAGAAAACAGAAGCTGAAATCTCAACTAATAATACTAATATTTAAGCAGCAAAACCTGGTCAGTATAGCAAAGGAGGGTTAAGAAAAGCATATACTTGATCATATCAATAAACAAGCTCCAGCTAAAATAGTTGATTTAGTGTCTGGAATTCATTTGTGCTGCAGGTGAAAACATTTTATTTGGAAATCCTCTTTTTGTCACTTCTCTGATCACACGTTGTTTCCATTCCTTTGAAAGCAGAGGTGTTAGTGGCGCTCTGCAGTGAATATGAACAGTAAAGGAGGTAATAATTTTAGGTGTGAAGGAGAGAATTTGTCCTTGCAGCTCTGCCTGTTCTCACACTTCTTGTCAATCCTTGGAAAAAAAAAGCTGGTGTGACTGTTCGTTTGTTTGTGCCGGAAAGTTCAAACCAAGACATTTCAGCGCTTCACGACTGTCCAAACATCAGCTCTGAAGTAGGTATATTGAAGCCGGCAAGAACGGTGATGAACCACTGACCTCCATCATCTTTCAGAAGCTAGTACATACAGACTTTAGCTTCACCGAGATCAGCAGTAGCAAGTGGGTCATGCTGACATATAGGCCAATAGTGGAAGTTTCCATGATTGTCAGTGTTTCTAAATTGATTTTAGGGGGTGTAGGGTATAGCTGGCATGGTCTTGTCTTTAATGGCGCTGTAAAATCTCATTAAAAAAAAAAAACTGTGCAGTTAAGTGGTTAATTGTACCCAGCTCAAAAAAAATTAAAGGAACATTTTTTAATAATCAGAATATAACATCAAGTCAATTAAACATCTGGGATACTGATCTGATCAGTTAAGTAGCAGAGGGGGCTGTTGATCTGTTTCAGCTGCTTTGGTGTTAATTAATTAAATTAACAGGTGCACTAGAGGGGCAACAATGAGACGACCGCCAAGTCAGGAATGGTTTTACAGATGGAGGCCACTGACATTTTTCTCTTCTCATCTTTTCTGACTGTATTTTCACTAGTGGCTTCACTTTGGCTGGGGTCAGTGTCACTGCTGGTAGCCTGAGGAGATACTTGGACCCTACAGAGGTTTCACAGGTAGTTCAGCTCCTCCAGGATGGCACATCAATACGTGCCGTTGCCGGAAGATTTGCTGTGT
This sequence comes from Archocentrus centrarchus, assembly GCF_007364275.1. NCBI lineage: Eukaryota > Metazoa > Chordata > Actinopteri > Cichliformes > Cichlidae > Archocentrus > Archocentrus centrarchus. The sequence goes on along the minus strand of NC_044362.1, from coordinate 26,637,770 downwards.
CTCCCAGCACAGTCTCAAGACCACAAGACAGGAGCTACTCTAGGAAAGCTGGACACTGCTGTAGAAGGTCCTTAACCCATTAGCAGGACCGGCATCTGCTCCTTTTGTTCAAGGAGGAAGAGGATGAGCACTACAGAGCCCTACAGAATGACCTACAGCGGGCCACTGGTGTGAATTTCTCTGACCAAACAGACTTCATGAGGGTGGACTGAGGGCCTGACATCCTCTGTGCTCACTGCCCGGTACCGTGGAGCTCAATTGGCTTTTGCCATAGAATACCAGAATTGGCAGGTCCACCACTGGCGCCCTGTGCTTTCCACAGATGAGAGATGGTTCACCTTGAGTACAGGTGACAGATGTGAAAGGGTCTGGTGAAACCATGGAGAACGTTATGCTGCCTGTAAAATAATTCAGCATGACTGGTGGGTCAGTGATGATCTGGGGTGGTATATCCATGGAGGGATGCACAAACCTTTACAGGCTTGGCAATGGCACTCTGACTGCCATTGGGTAGCGGGATGAAATCCTTGAACCCATTGTCAGACCCTGTGCTGGTGCAGTGTGTGCACAACAATTTCCGGCCTCATCTGGGACATTATGTTTCACTCCATCCAACCCCACCAGGTTGCACTTCAGACTGTCAGGCATGCATACAAGCAATCATACAAGCACAAGCATGACATAAACTACTGAGTACCATTTTGAATTTCTGCAATGAAATTTTGGCAATTTTCAGGCTGTATTTAAATTCAGCCCTTTGTAGGTGCATGATTTTTATTTCCATCAAATGATGTGACATACTTTCATTCCTAACACAATACCCTGTCTTTATCAGTATAGATATCTTGTGATTTTTTTTTTCTTCCCCATTGAGATCTCATGTTTTCAAAGTGTTCCTTTAATTTTTTTGAGTAGTGTATAAAGACGCATCTAACTCAACAAAATCCACTGAAAATAAGTAAATCACAAAAAAGCCTTTTCTAAAGAGATTTAAAAAGATGGAGTTGAAGTTGAAGGACACATACAGTAACTAAAAAAAAAAGAAAAGTCCACAGTGCAGGGTACTTTTGAGACAGCTCTCAACAGGTACGTCATAGCTGCACAAAATCCATCCATCCATCCATCCATTTTCTTCCGCTTATCCGAGGCCGGGTCGCGGGGGCAGAAGCCTAAGCAGAGAAGCCCAGGCTTCCCTCTCCCCAGCCACCTCCTCCAGCTCATCTGCACAAAATATACAAAGAAAAATTAGCATGGTGGGTCCCTGTTGTTGTGAAACCTTTAGCATTGGTATGTTTTGTTTTCCCTTGGGAGCTTTGTAGCCATTATTGTGATAGAACAGTGGAGAGTGGACAGGAAAGCGAGTCAGGGAAGACATGCAGTAAATTGCCTGGGGCATATTCAAACCTGGGCCTCTGCAATAGTCTTACAGTATATGGGTCACATGCGCAATCCAGTGAGCTATACTGGAACCTGTTTAGGTTTATGGGTTGTTTAGTTTGTTTAATAAAATGTTGTTACTATATTGTGTAACTTGAAGACAAGCGATTGAAGGGCACTGTTGACTGACATATCACAGGGTTATAAATACATGAGCAGGTTACCTAAGCAACCAACAGTCATACAAAGTGATTTGTAACAAGCAAACTGCTTCCTGTGTGGACACCCCTTTAGGTACCATCTTTCTCTGCTGCTGACTCCACTCAGTAGTTATGACTGGAAGTATTTAAGCTAAGGGAATGGCCAGTAACACACAGCCACAGCTCTGGACAGTGTTGTGTGTTATTCATTGCTTAACCTTCTAGGTGAAGGAGCAATTAACCTATTGATCAGTTATTGTGCTTTTTTTTTTTTTTTTTTAAGTTAAATTAGTAAAACAAATCCATTTTCTGGTCTGGAGTCTGCCAGTCTGTCCTTTTTCCTCCTGACATTTTGAGTGTCCAGCTAGGCTGATATCAGCATTATTGTGTTTTTCTGGCTGTGGATGAGGTTGTTGGAGGTATTCAGTTTACGGTTTACCTTTCAAGTTGCCTAAAGTCCAGCATGTTGCAGAACATGGATAGGTAAGTAAAGTTTAGCACAGGTAGTTATTTGACTCAAATCACTCTGCTTTGATTGATAGAAGTGCAGAGGTTTCCTCCTAGACTATGCTGATGCATCAGCAAAGTTTATTCCATCAGCACTGAGCTCAGAGGAAAGTTTTGGAACAAATCATTTTCACATTTTAAACTGGAAGCACTCCTAATTGTCATTTTTGCACTGAAGAAGAATGAAATAAAGACAGCTGGCTGCAGCTAATTAAATTAACAGATACAGAAGCTCATTCAGCAATGCAAAAAGAGTCTATTTATGAGCTGAAGATGACTCTCTTTCCTCAGCTCGTAATCAGTGTTAATTCCTCCTTCTATCATCATCTCATTAATAATGCAAAGAAAGCTTTGATGGTGGTGATCATCATCATCACCATTATAGCATCAGATGCTCAGCTAGTAACTTGGTAGAACAATATCGACCACTTGGCCATTATAATCTGTTTTATTGCTTCTACAAATTAATTCACAGCTACAAACTTTAGCTACCAAGAAGATGACTGTGCAGTGCTGGAATGATTTCTGCTTTACCCTGCTTCCATATTTTAGACTGAAATATTGTCCTTTTTGTTTATCTAAAAGCTACAGTTAACAAGTAGTAAGTTGAAGGAGGTTTATATATTAACAAATGTTACAGTTCAATGATTTCCTGGATTGTCTACAATTGGTTTTAGCTTGTGGTCTCAAATGATTAAAAAAAAAAAACAGTGTTTACTTTTGAATGCTTATAACAAAGTTCCTTTTATTAAACTAGCGATTGGGATCGAACCACTAATGAAATTGTCACATCCAGTGGAATCATATGCCGCCAAGTTTCAGTTCAATTTCAAAAAAAAAAAAAAAAAAAAAAGCACACTGGTAGATCAGTCACACGCAAGCCTTTATGCTACTGTTTTTTTACATCATGTTTAGAGTTGGAAGTAAGACTGTTGCATTAGTGCTGAAAGCCCTTCTACGTTAAAGCTGCGCCCCCATTAGAAGTGATTTGCTCGTTGGGCATTGAAGTTGACATATGGCTGCTTATGGACTTCCCGGCTCTCTGTCAATGGCTCCTCAGTGCACCCCCCCCCCCCCCCCCCCCCCCTTTTCCCTCTACCAGTTTGTGAAAAGTCAGACTGTCCTTTCTGGTGGGATCAGCTAGGCATTTTCCTCACCTGTTCCTTTCAACTCAGGTTGGCACACCTGTTCTCTATCTTCAGTTACCCACACAAGCTCTTCATCCATTCTTTGCCAGATACAGCACACTGTATGGTAAGTACTCTAGCTTCAGGAAAACTTTCTTGTGATAAATCTCTCAGTGAAATTACCTCTTCTTCACCATCTGCCGAGATCCCCTCCAGTTTTCCAGCCTCCATTCCTTCAGTCAAGCAAATAAACACCTGCTGTGGAAAACCTGTCAGGAAGAAAACCCACCTGCCTACCTGCTCTCTCACCATCTCCTGTTGTTTGAACAAACTTTTCTTGTGTAATTATTAAAATAGAAATTAAACACTTTAGTTGCCTAGGTAACCCTGTAACATATTTACTACCAGGTCATATGTCAATCAACAGTATCCTACGCTCTCATTGGTAGTTGGTTTAATCGCTCAACTGGACATAGAGAAAAGTTTCTCAGGACCCACCTACTTCACATCACTGACATTTTTTTTCACCAATAGTTGCTTGAAGTTGCTGAATGACATTCATTTCTGTGGTCTCTGGTCGCCACATTGCTGCAAAACCATACGGGCCATTTAAGGCCATTTTATAACCTACTGTGTGGTGCTTCACAAACAGCACTGGATGACAAAGTTGACATCAAATTGACGTCACATCCACTGTTGCTAGCTGCCAATTCTGCCGGTTGTGCGCCTCTCAAGTTTTGTAACCTGGCGCATTGTGCTGCTGCCACAGCTGAGTTGAAGGCACAAGTGTACGATTGTGTCAGTTTTTACTGCTGTTTTAATGATATAGCATTAAAACAGCAGTAAAAGAGAGTCACAGATTATACAGACAAAGATGTTATGATAGTTTAAAAGCACAGAACTTTGTGGAACAAACTGTGCTGTAATGGTGAGCATAAATGGATATGACTGTGTAATGATGTTACCAGTGGTGCACAAAATGACCAATGTGGCGGGTATACTGGTGGCTTTAAACTGTGGACACACTGGAAGCAATTTGACATATAACCTGGTAGTAAATGCGTTAGAGGGTTACCCAGGCAACTGGAGGTTGGAATACCCACAAGCAACGAGCTGTCAGCTCTTCAAAGCGATGTGCAACGAGCGAATCACTTCCAGAGTGAACACACCTTAAAGGAAGCAATCCCGAATTAAGCACACTGGAAGAAAGCAATATCATGACCAGAGACCACAAAATGCATATGATATTTGGCAGAGATGGCAAAAGTACAGGCGTTCTGTACTTAAGTAGAAGTACTGATACTTGTATTAAAAATATTCTGGTAGAAGTTGAAGTACTGATTCAACTTCTTTAGTTCAAATAAAAGTGAAAAAGCACAGGCTCTGAAATGTAGTCAAAGAAAGAAAGTAAAAGTAGCTCTTTGGAGGACGTTTCTACCAGATATTTTTGTGCAAAGATAACTGAACCTCATGCTCTATTAATGTAATAATAAAACTGTATTAGTGCATGAGAATGCAACTTTTATTTCAATCTAAATTCTAATGACTGTGCTCAGCTTGAACACTGTTATGTAGGACATGAGCAGAAAAAAAAAAAAAAAAAGAGAGAATTAATTCTTAAAAATAGCTCTATTTGCTGCCACCTACATTGTAGAGGGTGACTCTGCATCCACACCTAAACCCAAAAATGAGTACAGTTAGGGGTTCATGTGGGATTTGGCAGTTGGAGGATTTGGACTAAGATTGGTTGTAGTGTCTCATTGTGGGGAAAAAATTCACTACTTGGAATCGTTTCTATTGTGAGATCCAGTAGATTTTCTTTGTGTACAGGCTGAGATCAGGTGACATGTGCTGCTGCTTTGGGGTTTACTGTTCTTTGTGGATTTACACAATTGAATTCAACAAGTTGTAACCCAGTATTTCACGAGCTATTTTGACTAATTTCCATCCCCTACACTGACAGTATACTGTTTTTACTGTCTTTATGCTGACAGTATAAAGGTGGACCACTCCAACACAGAGCTTTACTGTAAATTCAGCACAGTACTACAAGCTAACCTGTTTGTCCTGCACCTACTGCAGTATTTTCATGCAACCTCTGAATAACACGAAGTTAGTGTACCTCAGTTTGTCTTGCAGGACATTTCACAATATGAAAAAACATAACTTCACATCATCTCCAGATCTAATATTTGATTTTAAATTTCCAGTTTATCAAATATCATTGAGCAGCCCTTACCTTTAAATCTAACCTCTTCCTCTCCTGTCCACTTTCTTCCATCTTTCTCTTCTCTCACATTCTTTTCTCTGCCTGAAAAAACAGCAGCTGGACCTTCAGCTAGCAGACACACTGTGTGACAAAAAGCACACAAACAACTTGTGTGTTTATGGATATTTGCTCAGCTGTTAGAAATGTTGCATTTGAAATTACCTGCCACAACACATTATTCCCTTTATGGTCATTCTGTAGCACTAGATCCTGAAGTACCGTGACCACAGCTCACGGACATCTGTCCGCTTTAACCCCTGAGTAAAGCGCTATAAATGATGCATAAATTAAATGATTTAGGCCATTTTTCTCTTTTTATCCTATAAGTTCCAGTGATGGATACACCAATAGAGGATTGCCTTTTATGTGTTTGTGTTTAATCTGTTTGGGCACAAATTGGTTTGATGTTTGAAAGCGTGCAGTGACTGGAAATTAAAAACTTCCCCCAGACATCCTAAATTTGATGTAACAAGCCCATTTTGAAAATGTAAGGAGTAAAAAGTACAGATATTTGTGAAAAAATTTGGGGAGTAGAAGCAAAAAGTAGTCCAAAAAATAAATACTCAATTAAAGTAGCGATATCTAAATGTTCTTAAGTATAGTAATGAAGTACAAATACTTTATTACTTCCAACATCTGATAGTTGGTGACTTCAAGCAAATATGGGTGAAATAAGCGCTGGCGATGCAAAGTGTGCGAGTCTAAGATAAACTTTTTTGAGCTTCCAGTCAAGAAAAGTAAGCGACGATATTGAAGAATACCTGTGATTGACATATGACCTGGTAAATGGATGGATGGTTACCTAGGCAACCAGAGTCTGGAAAGTCCACAAGCAACTAGCCTTCAGCCTCAGCCTTCGCTCCCAGTGGGGATACAGTTTTAGACCTATGATTAGAATGTGTACTGCAACTGGAAATAATATGTTATCAGTATATGCGTCTCTGTTCTTAACATCTCATAATGACACTCAAATATACCAAAAGATGATGAATACAGATTAATGGAGTAGAAGTTTGCTTTTCATCTGTTAGGAGCAACTTTACCTGATGACTCACTGATTCAGTCTAATAATATTTAATTAGTCTGGGGCATTTATCTAGAAACCAACTATTTTATATTTGCTGTTGTATTTCAAGAATTGTATTAAGTGGAATCTTTGAATGTATCCTCCAGTTCTGCAGCTGTGAGACGCTTACCTTTTCTTCATCGGCTGATCAGGGCTCATTAAGGGATAAAACACTGTGGGAGCCTCTTTCTGAGAGAAAGCTGTTAGTATGCATGCATGCATTGTTTGTGTCTTTATGAAATCCTGCTAGGCAGAATACACTCAGGGTTTGGCTAATGAGCCTGGTGTATGTGAAGGAGGCTCATCACCTTGGTGAGAAAATCAGGAAAAAGGAGAAAAAAAAAAAAAAAGAAAAAAGAACACAAATCCCAAACAGTTGTTTACTGATGTGAGCTAGTTCCAGTGTCGCTGCCAGGAATCATTACTTTCATTGTGAAGATCAGGGTGTGTAAATGTAACTCATTCGTACGTTTCTAATCACCAGTTTGGTGATTATTGCATATCAGGTGTATATCCATTGAGTAAATGAATAGGCATTACCTTGGCAATAAACATTAGAGTCATGATTCATTTCATTAGCATTTTCCTATTAAGTGTGTGTGCCTGTGAATGCAGTGGAAAAATGCATAAACAGGCTCTCCTCTACGTTCCACCTGGTCACACTGAAAATTTTTTACTTTTGTCATGCAGAGGGAATTATTATTATGACTGTGTAGCTGGCATACTGAGTGGTGGAAGAAGCACTGGGATTATTTATACTGCTCAAAAATTTGAAGGCATGTGTTAATCAGAGTATAGCATCAAGTCAGTTAAACTTCTGTTAAGTAGCAATGGGTGCACTGTTGGTAGCATGGGGCGATACCTGGACCCTACAGAGGTTCCACAGGTAGTCCAACTCCTCCAGGATGGCAGATCAATATGTGCCATTGCCAGAAGATTTGCTGTGTCTCCCAGCACAGTCTCAAGAGCATGGAGGAGATTCCAGGAGACAGGCAGTTACTCTAGGAGCGCTGGACAGGGCTGTAGAAGGTCATTAACCCATCAGCAGGATTGGTGGGTCAGCAGTAGGCACGGTGGTGCAGTGGTTAGCACTGCTGCCTCACAGTTAGAATAACATCTGGAAGGTCTGGGTTCAATTCCACCTTGGCCCCCTCTCTCCCTCTCTCTGTGTGGAGTTTGCCTGTTCTCCCCATGCTTGCGTGGGTTTCCTCTGGGCACTCCATAGACATGCACTCACTGGGGTTAGGTTAATTGGCTACACTAAATTGCCCATAGGTGTGAATGAGAGTGTGAGTGTGAAAGGTTGTTTGTCTCTCTGTGTTGACCCTGCGACAGGCTGGCGACCTGTTCAGTACCCTGGTGTACCCTGCCTCTCGCCCTATGACAGCTAGGATAGGCTCCAGTACCCCCATGACCCTGAACAGGATGAGTGGATGGATGGATGGAGAGTAGGCTCATCCTGAGCACCTATGAAAGGGTCTGGAGAAGTCGCGGAGAATGCCTGTAACATTGTGGACCTCTACATTCTAGGCAACGGCACCATGAATGCCATTACATATATTGGGAGGAAATACTTGAACCCATTGTCAGACCCTGTGCTGGTGTAGTGGGTGCACCACAATGGCCAGGCTCATCTGGGACATTATGTTTTGGTCCATTCATTGCTGCCGGGTTGCACCTCAGACTGTCCAGGAGCTCAGTGATGCCCTGGTTCAGATTTGGGAGGAGATCCCTGAGGACACCATCTGTCATCTCATTAGGAGCATGCCCTGATGTTGTCACCCAGTTCATATCAATATAGATATCCAGCTTGATTTTTTTTTTTCCCCATTGACGTCTGATGTGGTTTCAAAGTGTTGCTTTCATTTAAAAAAAAAATTTTTTTTTGAGCAGTGTACTTAAACACAAGTACCAAGACTGTGGTTTAAAATAATACCCCAATAAAACTAGACAAGTATTAAGTACCACAACTGAAAGTACTTGCTGTTCAGAAAAGTAGCTCAAGAGGTTCACATTTTACTACTTCACTCAGTGATTATTTTACTTTATCAACTATCAAGTGCAACTTGATAGTATTTTGGATAGTCTTCAGTGCTACCTTAATTCTTCATTGCATACTTTTGAAAAGGTCCTTGAAGCGTTCCTCAGAGAATTTGGTCCACACTGACATGATGGCAGCAGGCCGTTGCTGTGGATTTATAGGCATCGCATTGATGATTCCGGTAATTATTTTGCTCCACCACATCACAATGGTGCTCTGTTGGATTTAGATCTGGTGAATGCAGAGGATTTTTGAGTACAGTGAGCTCGTCCTGTACAAGAAACCAGCCTGGGATTATACAAGTGTTGTGACATGGGGCATTATCTGACTGAAAATAGCTCTTAGAACATGGTCATAAAGGACTGTGGTTGAAATGATATTTGATTGGTACTAAGGGACTCAAAGTGTGCCAGCAAAAAACATCCCCCCACATCTTTCCACCAGCAGCTGCCTGAGTTGTTGCTACAAGGCAGGAAGCTTTCATCTTGTTTTGTTGCCAAATTTTGACCCAGCGAGCTGAGTGCTGGAGCAGAAATCAAGACTCATCAGACCAAGCAATGCTTTTCCAGTTTTCCATTGCCCATTCCTGATGAGCCTGCAACCACTGCAGCCTCAGTGTTTTGTTTGTGGCTGACAGGAGTGGGTACATGTTGTAGTCTTATGCTGCTGTGGTTATGAGAGGTGTTATATGAGTCACTGTTTTCTTTTTATCAGCTCAAACCAGTCTAATCAGTGTCCTCTGACCTCTGCATCATCCATTTATTTTTACAAAGAGACTTGCTGCTAACTAAAAGTTTTCTCTTTTTTGGAGCATCCTCTATAGATCCCAGAGATGGTTAAAGTGGAAAAAAAAAATCCAATCACATGTCAGCAGTTTCCTGAATACACAAGCCAGTTATTCTGACACCAACAGTCATGCCATATTAAAAGTCACTTAAGTCATCTTCCTTCCCAATTCTGAAGCTCCTAAAATATCTGCATGCCTATATGCATTGAGTTTCTGCAGATGACAGTTTGATTTCATATTTACTTTAAAAACTAGTTGAACAGGTGAACCTAATGAACGCCAGTGAATGTATGATACATTAATGCATTAATTTGTGAGAAAATTTTACTTTTGAAGCTGATTAGTCCTGAGGTCCCCAGACCAGGTGTCAGGTTCTATAAAAGGTTCTCTAAAATTTTATTTTTACTTTACAGTTATTTATGTTTAAAGGGGAAATCATTATTTGTTAAAACAATTCATCAGCCACATTTTCATCCAAATTTGCTGTAAATTTGAACATAATTTTGAGAAAAAGAAGGTGAGAATGGGAGTTTTTATCTTCTCCTGGTATTTCACTACAAGGTCCAATAAGATTAACAGATGGTGATACATATCTTCCAGCTGGATATTATTGTTTTTCAAATGCAGGTTTTAAAATATGGTATTTTTATTTCATTCATTAATTTGAGGAATGTTTTCTGCATTAGAGGTCAGATGTTTGTTTGTTTTATGTTGAGTTTGTGTCTATTACATTTTCAATTTTTTCTTTGTTCATTAGTTTTTCTTTTTAAAGACACCAACTTTCCCACCTTGCCCAAGAATTACTGAGAGCATCAGTATTGGCTCATATTGACTGATGGCCTATTGGCAATATAGTTTGCTTTACCAATGTCTGTGGCTGCTGTTTATCTGTTGTGTAGCATAACTTCTGCACTGGCTAAGTGGTGAATCACAAATAACTTACACACACACACACACACACACACACACACACACACACACACACACACTTTTATAACTATTCCCGGCATTTTCCTCCAGTTTTCAATGTTTTAAGGACAAATCAACTGATGGATGGAAAGGCCCAAACACGAGCTAACAAGGCCGAGAGTCACTGCTCTGGTCTGCAGCACAGTGATGCAGGAGTTAGTACCATTGCCTCACAGCAAAAAAGTTCCCGGTTCAAACCCCTGACGGGGGGCCTTTCTGTGTAGAGTTTGCATGTTCTCCCTGCAGTTTCCTCTGCATCAGCAGTCGCTGTGAAATCATCTGCTAAAGCTCCTGTCACTGTGTCCCAGCTTGGTGCTCAGGCCAATGACCTCCTGGTAACCACAGGTCACTATAGGGAAAAATATTGCCTGATCAGTTGAGGGCTTGCATTAGGTTGATTGCTGTTGTTATTTAAAATTGGTCCCAAAGAGATATTGGCACAGCATAGCACTTTGCAGCAGCGACAGCCAGCAACCACTTGCCAACCTGGCGGGGAAGACACACTTTTCCCTAGTGACCGGAGGTTGCCGGGGGGGGGTCACCAACTGATCTCTAGACCTGTGGATGTGAGACACATAAAGTGCTTGAAGTTTATAGAATAAAAACCTGTATAGTTGAAGTGTGATTTGTACTCTAAAGCACGTTGAGTGGTAAGTAAGACTAGAAAAGCACTATATAAATGCAAGTACTGTATTAAGTAAAAGTCGCCTTTCTACTTAACTACTACTTACTACTTAACAGATGTCCAAGAAAGTATTTTGCTCTGAAATGTAGTGAAGTGTCACAGCATAGAATGGAATTTTTTTCATATAAAAGTACATCAAACTTATAGTTGAGTGCAGTGTTTGAGTAAATCTAACAGACACACAGATGCACAAAGCACAGAGAGATTGAAAGACACACTCACGTGTCCTGCTTGCCAATATGAAATCTGTCTTCCCAGGAGATTCTTCCTGCCTGACGAGTGTAGTCACTGGCAGCTGGTGTTTTATACACACACATCCACACACACACCCTTTTGGTTACTGTCTCTCATTATCCTCTGTTCCACCACATAATGGACACACTCCAAATAGAATATTTAGTACTGAAAATGTTTTCACAGGGAAGCGGAGCTTTTGCCCACATACGGCATGCAGTATTGCCGATGTATTATTGATGTCTTCTTTTGTTTTTCTTGGGTTTGTTGTTCTATTGCGACAACACAACAGTAATTGCTCCTTTGGGATTTAGCTTGACGTGATTTATTTTTTGCACTCCAAGATTAACAGCCCGTCTCCAGTCTGGAAGAAGTTGTTTTTGGCTGGTGTAAAAATTGCCAGTTTGCCCTTGTTCACAACAAACTTGTCATCTCGAGTTTGACAGTTAACGGTTCGTCTGAGTGCCATATTCAGATTTTCCTCCCGCCGTCCCTGCCCATGCATATATTCGGCTCCACGCTAAGATTATGCTGCACCTTTTATCTTCCAGTTTCATTTCAACTCGCTGTATCATGTGCAGAAAAGGGACTTTCGCAGTGAAGGGGTAGACGTGACGTGAAAGTGAAACAGTGGCTTACAACTTGCGCTCAGACGTCTCCTCCCGAGTCATTACTCTCGCCAGACTTCTCTTAACAAGATCGTCTTCTCGTTACCGATTTTAGCCCATTGTTTACCACACTGCGCTGGGCAACAACCGTACCTATCACTCTCAAGAAAACTGATCTGAGAGGATTATGGGAACATATCAGCCCACCGCATCAATAAACGGTGAGATGATCAAGGCGGCCGTGAGCTCACTTGCAAATGTGAAATCTTCTCGATCTCAGAATTTAATTCCTGAGTCTGGAATCATTCACAGAGGGAAATCCTGCAGATGTTTTAATGATGTTTGCGAGGCTGCTGCTTTCTCTCACTTAATGACCCTTTCAGATATCATAATTTCGATAATGCTCTGAAGCGTGTGAGTGTGCATTTCTAACTTTTCCTCATCAAAGGAGGCCCCTGAAATCCCTGCCTTTTTCTCTGAAGGAGCTGCCCTACATTTCTTGGTCTCCAAAGTGCTTCTTTCTCTGACAGCCACTCCTTTTTCTTGCTCCTCTTTTTCATCTATCAGATTGCCTTTCATTTTCTTCCCCTCCTCGGCCCGCCTCTGTCTGTCACAGCACCCCCTTTCTCTCGCTGTCCTTTTTCGTCTTCCTCCAATCTTTCTGCCTCCCTCGCTCTTCCTAATGTCCTTCTGTCATTTCCCCCTGGCTTTTTCCTCCTTTATCTTCTCCGCTTGCCACCTCCCGCTGCAATTTTGGAGCAAAAAGGGGGAGCAGGAGAGATTCTCTGACCTGGTAAATTGCACCTCATCTTTTGTATTCATGCCAAGGCAATCTTCCTACAGGGGTGTATCGGTGTGGTCCTCACAGCAGTAGCTTTCTCCTCTTCTATCTGGGTAGAGGGTAAAGGGACAGGCAATGGCTGCATCATTGTACAGTCTGTACCAGTGGCACACAGGCTGATATGGAGCCAATTAAGTCAAAAGAGTGTGTGTTGCAACAAGGTGCAACCCGGCAGCCTCCGCACTCCAGCTGGCTGTCTGGGTCCGGTCTTTCCAGTTCACGGCAGGAAGAGGCGTTTGTCTTTTCCAGGTCGCCCACACTGGACAAGGTGAGGAACAGGAAGAGGCGGAGGTTTCGGTATTCTCAGGGAGAAAAGAACAAGGGAGAAGCAAGGTGCAGCTTTGTTCTCTTCACCTTTTTATGCAGGTGGTGAGGAAAGTTGAGGTTTAATGACAGAGTCTTGCCTACAGGGCAGAATCAGGCTGCACAGGGGCTGCAGAGGTGTTTGGGATACAAGGGCACTTTTTGATTGGGGAGGAAGAGAAGCAAGTACAGCAGAAACCGTGTGGGTGGGCGTAATAATATCATCACCTGTATAGTAGAACTCACTCCAGTGTACTAACACTGTGGTGAAGTTTTGCACATACAATTTTGTGGTCAGTTTTTAAGGGTGCAGTTTTTTTTTTTTGTTTTTTTAATCATCACAATTTACACGAGATCACTGTAAAAGCTAAAATTTGTACAACTCCACAAAACGAGTAATGAGTAACTACTATTTTCTCTGCATTACCATCATTGTGATGAAAGCCTGGTTAGGTTGTGGTTATTAGAAAGCAATCACACCATGACCCTCCTACATGCACCTACATGAACAGTTTAACTCCACTTTTTAAGTTTGTGATCACCGAGAAGGAAAAGTTTACTTTGCAGAGTTGACAAATCTTTGCTCATGCCATCATAAAACACTTTGCAATGATTTGGCATGTGATAATTCCTCAAAGTAATGGATCCATTTCTCAAATGTATTTCCATGCCTGGATCATATTTCACTGCCTCACTAGAAACAACACGCCCCAACTAATGCAGCTTTGCTGGACATCCCCATTTGAAGCAGGGGAACACTGAGTACTCTGCATAAAACATAAATGTTGCAGCTTAGCAAAAACTAGACCGGACAGGTATGAAATGTTGTGTTAAAGGTTTACTGTAGGTAGTGTAATGCTTTTGAGGATTCATTGCATGACCCCAGGAGGGAACTGCTTTTGTTCTTCTAGTTGAAATAATCTTGAAAACACCTCTGAAGCACTTTTGATAATGCAGGAAAACTACAGTTCTGCCATTTTCCATTTTGCAGAAAGCTGTAAACCTAAGTGATATTAAATCTTGGTGTGATTCAATCATAAGAAAGTGTAACATTTTTGTGGAGCAGACCCTTCACGAGGAAGTCATTCAATTGTTTTCTCCAGGATGAAATTCGAATCATTGCGTCTTTGTTAAAACCTGTCATCTGCCTGCCTTTTTGCTACTCTCGCTAGACATCTCGCTGCTGATAAAATAGTGACTTCTAACATGCATGAGACACCATTTCAGCCATTAACTGCTTTATCTGACCACACTAGTTAGCTACCAATTTATCTGTAGTCTCTTTGACACAGGGTCTCCGCACAATATTGGGAGAAACCGTCTCCAAAGTTTCACACATGTAGGAAAAAGGAAATTGCTTCAGACGTGTGTCACTAATGGAAACACTCAATTTGGTTTAGGTCAGAGTGTTTCCTGGGTAGAACGTGCAGTTGGCAGCACACATGATGCTCACTCCCTTGCTGTTAATTCATCAGACTTTACCTGAGCTATTCTCAGAGTTTTTTTTTGGCCACAGTGGCTTTTCTATCAAGTGAAGATGAGCAGGAAATGGGGGAAGGATGTGGGGGAAGGCAAGTGGGCAGATTGGCGACAGGCCGGGACACGAACCTGCACCTCCCGCACCGCAACGTGGCACATGCAAGTGGTCGCCCGCTCCACTACTGAGCCACCCAGGCACCCCAACTGCTACCCTTTTAATTCCTATGGAAGCAGCAAGAGTTTTTCACACACTGCTAGTAAGCACAGAAAAGCTTAGAACTGATGGTATATTTTCTTTTTACTATGACTCTATCATTTTAATTCTCCTCTCTAACCACTGTTTGCTCCAAACTCAGGGTACACCAGTGCTCTGTCATCTGCCTTGTTTGTTTTTTTTTTGCAAATTAAAAACAGAACAAGGTTCTGATTTACACTTGTCGCGCCATTGCGCTGTGGCTCAGTAGCTCAATTTGTGAGTCTGAAGTATGTTTTTGTTCCTGAATTTGATTTTTAGAAAGCAGCTGTTGTTGTTCAAAAGTGCTGCAGAAGTATTCTGCTGTTCTGTTGTGTGACTCAGAATGATGTCCTCTAAATTGTTGCATCCCTCTCAAACAACCGCACACATTTAGCGATACTTTGATCGCAACCATGCACGTTAAATCGCTCTGTGCCCGGTGCTGAATATCTCTACACACACACACACACACACACAAACATGCGCACACAGACACGTGCACACACACACACACACACACACACACACACACACACACACACACACACACACACACACACACACACACAGAGTAAAGGGCTCTCTTTACACTGCTGCATGCTTTGAAGATCAGAGCTCTGCCACCAGTGTCTCCTATTCTTCAAACGCTCTTGATGATATCAGCTTTCATTTCAACCAGTGCCCCCCTAACAAGATCATCAGCCATGTCACTTATCGGGGGAAAAAAAAAAACACGCTCAACCTCTATCAGTGAATTTTCATTACACTCTTTTTAGGTCAGATGATGTTGTGGGTTTTATTTTTTGTTTTTTTTTTCTGGAGTAGATAATTGCCCTCCATCAAAGGCGTCTTCTTTTAAGATCCACACTGAAAACTCTGCCCTAATTAAGAGCAGAGCATCAGAGCCACAGGAGCTGTCAACCTGGAGTATGACTGCTGACCGCCGGATTCTCTAATTGCTCCTGTTTCGTTATCCACTTTCTCCTCCTCTTCCTCCTCTTCTCGTCTTCATTAGTCCTCGGCTTACTTCCCACCTCAGCTCTCCCTAATGACTGGTCAAATGTGCATGCCAGACAAATGGCTCCAAACAAGCCCTCCTACATCGACTCTGCCCTGCAGCTCTCAACCTGCTGGAGTGTCTTTTTTTTTTTTCCCTGTGTATGTGTGTCAGTGCACATCAGCACAACAGAAGCAGGTTTGATTTCCCCCACCCCCACTGAATACACAGCCTTTACCGGCAACTGAATTTGTTGCTTTCCACTCTGCTGTTGCCTGCAGCTGTTGAGATTTTACTCTAATTGGTAACTGCAGCCGTACCGCCCCTCTAGTCCGCTCCTCCTTTGCTCCTACAGGCTCTAATTGGTGTTTTGTTTCTCTGTTTGCTTACGCTCTGTTCACTCACTCTTTCATTCTCACTATACCAGTTTAAAATGGAGGAAAAAAAAGGGTTATTTATCCTCTCAGTTTCTCCTTCCATTTTTGCCCTCATCTGTCTCCCATTAATCATCCCATATCATAAATTGCACATTTTGGTGCACGCAGTAGGAACAAGCTTTGAAATGAAGCTATTTTTAAGGGCATTTTGTGTCTGTTATCAGATTTTATTTTATTTATTTATTTTTTTTTAATTCTTTTTTTTCACAGGCTATTTTACTGAATGATAAAATAATGTATTAGCATTTGATATACGCACTGGATTAGTCCCAGTGAGATTTATTATTTCTTTAGCCCAGAACAGCTGACCTCAGATGACTTTTTGCTGTTTATTTTGTTTTAAAGATTATTTGTAATGGTTTGTTTCTGCTGCATGTTTAGGCATACCTGTACAGATTCTACCTGTCATTCTGTCTTTTGGTTTCACATATTTGGTCAAAGTTTTTTCTGTGAACAATTTAATATTTAACAATTTTAGCATCTTTATCAGATCACTGTTTCAGTTTCTCTGTTATTTAGATTATGGGAAATATCTGCAAAAGTACTTGTAGGTCCTGTTATCCTTTGCTATACTTGAGTTTAATAGGCAACCATTAATGAAACTCTAAAAAATAAATGTGTTAATCATAAGCATGCAGGCATTATCACTGTAAGCGTCTTTTAATAGTAGTCTTAGCAGAGCTCCCACACAGAGAGCTTGGTTATTTCCTATGAATTATTATAATGATTATTATAAAAAGTAAAGACATGCATTTGTTTTTCTTACAGAAATGCCCTTAAAGTGCTGTACTCATCTCTGCTGACTTTGTTGCCCCTCGGGAGTGGAAACACTCATATATGTTGTTTCAGGAATGGGGGGTATTTTGGGGGTTGTTGGCTAAAATGACCTGTACAGCTACTTTTTTTTTTTTTTTTTTGGTCTGATGGAGGCCGGGACAAATTACAGCATCAGACAGTTGGTTTTGCTTGTACTGGCTCTGTAACACTTTCCTTATTGTCTCTGATGTCTACAGGCTGTGTCTTTCTCACCCATGTCACACTACAGTATAAAATATGACTCATCAGTCATTAATGAACCATGGAAGACAGAAGTCACTTTCACAGCCTACATTAGTGGGATGGCATGAAAGAAAATATATTAAAATTGACGTCATAATTTCCCCTTGGGCTCTTTTTTTAAGAGGGACTCACAAGCATTTTTGCCTCAAGCTAATATTAAGGTCTGACTGTGGTAGAACGCTTCCCTCTGAGGAGGCTATAGAAAACAAAGGGATATTTGACAAGCCTAAAGGTCAGCCTGAAGGAGGCTAAAAAGGCTCTGCTCTGTTGTAGCATCTCTGGGCAATACCAGACAGCCAGACAGCATCCTGCTGGGCTGGATGATTGCTGCCTCTCATTGCTCACATTTACCGGCCATATCCTCCATTTCCCATCCTTGAAGTCCCCGCATCCTCGCTAAGCCTTCGCTCGATCCCCCTTCCCCTCGCATTCATGCACATGAAATCAATAACAACACTTGAATGCTATTTCTCCACTCTGAGGGGGAATGGCATACGTCAGGCGTAATGCTTCACTGCAGTGTAAGTATTCCTCAAGGGACAGAGCTGAGCAGGGGAATGGTGGAGGGGAGTCGGGTGAGGAATTAAAGCTGATTTCATGCCCCCTTAAGACCTATGTGAGTTTTAACCACCAATTATTGCCTGTGTTACCCATGGGCAGCGAAGGGCTGTGAGCGCTGACCACGAAGCCAATCAGGGCGGCTGTGCTGCACAGTCTTTTTCAACTACAATCACATTGTAATCATGAATGATTATATGAGTCCTCTGCGGCTTGTATTCTTCCCTGTTGTTTAATTATACTCTCTTGTACATACCCTGCAAATGCCACTCAATAATGCCAGCCTTCTGACTCACACACAAGATCCGAAAGAGCATTAACATAACTAGAAATATATTTTGAATGGCAGGCATCATGTTTATTTAGACATTAATGGTCCCCAAACACAAACCCAGCCACCCCATTTCCTTCGTCTCGCCTCCCCAGGTGGTCTTGAACTGAACTGCTTCTCTCTTTCATCTCCTCCACCATCCCTCAAAGTTAATACCCCCCCCAGCTCTGACAGCCATGTTTTCTTCGGGTCAGGAAGTAAGGCAGGGTGTGTGGTGTGCAGGTACTGATGGCTCATGCAGCCCCGTGAAGGACAGGCTCGGTGGAAGCAGAGTGTTCAGATGCAGACAGAATGAGGAAACAGAGGAAGGCGGCCTCCGCTCCTTGGGTTGTCGCTCCGGCAGGTTGAGCACAGATCAGACAGTGACTGGCTGTTGTCTGTGGGCATGTTGTTATTTTTGTTCCTTTACTAGGCCACTGTAGATGGATGGGCTTAAAAAACAGGGCAGGTTCACAGTGGGTCCCACGAGTGGGACATTGTTATCCTTCATCTTTCTCAGAAAAAACCTCACTATAAAATAAAAAAATCAACTTGGCTTCATGAGCTGATTTGAAATGGAAGTTGTTTTTATATTATATTTTTTGTACTCTTTTTATTTTAATCCTTGCTTAAATAAGATTAGAATCTATTGGAATTTTGAGAAAATAATCAACAAATGATTAATAAGTTGCAGCCCTTTTTGTTTTTAATCTTTGAAATAATAAATAGATAAATCTTCCATATTGCTCCTTATGAGTCTTGAGAAATGCACACATATACTATTCATGCAGGTGACATATGGTAACATACACACAGTTATGCCTTACTATAGTAGTTTCACTGGGTTAAAACTTTTTGTGCATGTTGCAGACATTTAGGTGTAAAATGATGCACTATGACTGCGTGTGTGTGTGTGGTCAAAATCCAAAGAAGCTCTCAGGACACCAAGAAAGTTTAATAGGAGAGAGGTTCAGCTCTCAACTGTTATGTCCTCTTCTCCAGACATCATCACCTGCAGGGCTTAATTTGTCCCGGTTCCTGCTAGAATAGGAGCTGAGGCCTCCCAGACTGGGACCGGCACCTATTTAACTGGATGTAACACCTCATTTGTTATTAATAAAATCTTTAGTCACTACCGGGAGAGAACTGGTAAAATGTCAGATAGATTTCTTCAAACTGGTAGGATTCTAAACAGGCCAAAGTCATTTTGGCAGTTCAGCAGCATGGCTACAATTGCCAGCCCGTCAAATATTGCAATTTTGTCAAAGCCGCTGGCGTCTCAGAGATATGCACAAGGTGTCCTTTGGCTTCGATACCTTGCCAGTATTTGACTCCCTGAGGATGAGGACAGGTTCTAATAGCTGCAGCACAGCAGGTAGCAAAAGCATTGCTAGTGGCAGTTTTGCACAGAGAAAGGGGGAACGACAGGGAAGTGAAGGTCAGCTAGAGAGAGCAGCAAGCTGTAAACAGCTGTTTATTGTGACTGTTGATTTTATTAAATGCAAATTTTAAGAGCTAAAGATACCTAACACTGCCTGACACTGTGGAGGTTTTGAATTTAGTCTTTGTTCCGTTCTGGTGTGTCAGGGGAGTAATCTCTCTGTTTTGCAACTTATGCACCGGTCATCTGTATTCAGAAGTCCTATAAGTATCAGCAAAGTTGTTTCCAGGAAAATCCCCCCAGTGATCTACATTATGCTGTGACATTATTACTGATGTATCGTCTGGAATATCTTAACTTTTCCATACTGTTCAGTTGTTTCATCAAGTGGTTCCAAACCCTCAGGTTCAATTCAGTTTAATTTCATTTATATAACACTAAATCACAACAACAGTCACCTGAAGGTGCCTCATACTGTAAGGTAAAAACCCTGCAATATTCAAGAGAAAACCCCAACAATCAGATGAGGCCCTATAAGCAGGCTAGGTGATGATGCGAAGGAAAAACTCCCTTTTGACAGGAAGAGTCCTCCGGCAGAACCACGCTCAGGGAGAGGCAGCCATCTGCCGAGGCCAGTTGAGGGGTGAGGGGAAAGAGAAGAGGAAAAAAGGGCAGCATAGGGAGAGAGGACAAACACAAACTATGGGAGAGAGAAGACAAAATTTAACGACATGCAGTAGTGGTGTATAAACACCTGGGGAGTGAAAAGAGGTGAGTGGAGAAGAAATGCTCAGTGTGTTGCAGGAAGCCCCCAGAAGCCTGAGCCTGTAACAGAATAAGAGATGCTACAGGGTCACCTGATCCAGCCCTAACTATAAGCTTTATCAAAAAGCTTATAAGACCAGACAGGACGTGCGTCTCCCAAAGCCAAAGATGGTTTCTCAGGAGAGGGGCCTGAAAGCTGAAGGCTCTGCCTCCCATTCTACTTTTGAAAGCTCTTAAGAACCACAAGTAAGTCTGAGGTGGTGGTTCCTTTAAAGGGTTATTAGGAAAAGACAGAAAACAGCCACAGATCATATTCATCTATGCAAATTTAACAATTTGGACTTTTCTCTAATCTTTCATTGTGTGTGTGTGGTTGTGAAATGCTTTTTTTAATTAAATTGGGTGTGATTTTAAGAGGCACCAGCTACACACTGCTTTTTGAGGAAAAGTCAGGAGCCACTAGTTTAATCTTTAGCAGTGTTTTGCATTTTAGAAGATTATTGCGCAGCCAACAGCCACTAAAGTAAAACCACTGACAGGTGAAGTGAATAACTTTACAATTTTCTCTTGGTAAGCCTTTACTCCTGGAATATTTATGTTGCTTTGACACACCTACCTAGTCCCATGTCTCTCAGAGGTGCCTCAGTTATTTTGGTGGCACGAAGGGGACCTGCACAGTATCAGGCAGTTGGTTTTTATGTAAAACAACAATCTGAGAGTGACAAGTGAGTATAGTGGAGTTAAAATTAGAATGTTTCCCTCTGAAATATTGTGGAGGCGAATATGAAGTACCATTTTAAAAATTAGTAGTACAGGGTACAGCAACCATCTGTTGGATAAAATTGGCTTCCACTCCCTAAAGAATAAAGTTTGTTGTATACATGCAACACAACAGCTCCTTCCAGCCTCTATATCGACTTCTAAGCAGAAATCACCCTTTCGTAGAAAAACTGCGGCTTTCTAGAATTGTTTTTTCTATTCTGCTGAATTATCTCAAAAATAAAAAGCTTCCTGGAAAAGTCAGAAAAGCTTTTAATCAGAGCAGCTGAACTGTTGTGTGGTGCAGCGAAAAAAGCCTTTCTTCTGAATTTTTCAGATTTTTTTTTTCTTTTCCTTCCCCTCGTTTGTCTTTTTTTCCACCTCTGGTAAAACAAAACAGTAATCAGAATGCGGAAATTCACCGAGTTGCATTATTGATGACGGCTTTGATCAGGCATTGTAACCAGAGATTGATAAAAGAAAGAAAAACTCTTAACACTCGGAGTTTAAATGTAGCATATCTTTTAATTATGTTCAAAGGCATTTTGTTCAGTAAGGAGGAACAAAGGCAGCGATTTCAAAAACATAAATGATAGAAGTGTCTTGAATTATAAACCATTTGTTGCGTGAATCTTTGAATTGAGCTCAATTTTTTGGGGGGGGGGTGGGGGGGTGGGGGGGTGGTCGAGGATAAATTGGATGTGAAAGATATTTTCAGTTCCTTGGACTCAGCAGGCATTCACATCCTATCCTGAGGTAAACCACAGTTTACCTGGACTTTATCGCCTCAACCCGAACCACCGTATTGGATGGGTCACGTAATTCCGGCTGGAATGGAGAACCTTGTCCAGAGCATGCAGCCTATTTATTAGTAATAGCCTGACCGAGCTCCCTGAAGAGGCCAATTCTGGCCAGCAAGGCCCACTTAAATGCTCCGTGAGACAGAGGAGGAGAGAATAAGGTCTGTGGAGCCACTTAAAAGCCCCTGGGTAAAAATGGGATTTCTGACCTGCTCCACTGGTGTCGCAGCTCTTCAGCCAGATTAGCTGTCAAGGCGCTGCCAGGTGGGAGAGGAAGGGGCAGGGGAAGACGGGAGGAACTGATGGATGCTAGTGCTGTTCTCGGTGATGATGTAGACCACCAGGACCTCATTAGCTCAACATTTCATCAAACACTATGGCACCAGGGTGGCTCTCTGTGCCCCTATATATCTCCCTCTTTTGCCCTCCTTTACATATCCTTGTTTTTCGTGCCCCTTCTGTGTTCTCCTTTTCTTTTCTGGCTCTTTTCCATCTCTCTGTCACCCTTTTTTTTTCTGCACCTTAAGGTCTCATTAAACAGATGAGCCTGCTCCACTGCTAATCTGCCACTAAGTCAAAGTCTGCAGATGACGATGATAATGGCACGTCTTCCTCCTCCCCCGTTCCACCCCCACACATATTGGACTATTATCATTTGTTCTTGTTAATGCCAAGAAAATGTAAATTTGTTATGGCTATAAGACTGTAAATAACCATCACACATATAAGCTAGGGTGATATTTCAGGGCACATTACAGCGCTCTGCAGGCCTGGTTTGCATATCATTGATTTTCAGTGCGGTGGTGTGGGTCTGTGCATATGTGGAAGCAGAGGGAAAAGAATCATTGACATGCCCACATGCATACATGCAAACCACATGTGCAGCAGCTTCATACATACCAAAAACATGGAGCTTTACATATATAAACAGACCTATGCAAATGATTTCGGTGCATTCTATAGTGAAAAAGAGGTCACAGTGACATCAGGGGATGATGTTGTAGGTCATAATTTTTTATTCATAGACACACATGTAATTTAAAATTAACAAATGGCCAAAATGTTGTTTTTACACAAATATGCCTAACTGCTGCTGCTAATAAACATTTTCCTCTTCATTAATGAACTAGCCTCCTGTTTAAAGCAGACTTATGAAGCTTTTCCCTATCTGTCATATACTGTTACTATAGTGGATATTAATATGAAACATGACCAGAGTTTCAAATAATAAAATCAGGTATGAAATTCTTCAGTTCTTCTGTTTGTAAGGGCTTTTAGGGAAGGGTAGGGAGGCTTGTTTATTATATGCTGCACCAAGGCTCAGCATAAAATATAAAAGAATTTCTTCTAACTGTGAATTGTGAAAAGCAGCTGTTGTAGAGTCCAAGAATAAAGACCTGGAAAAGAACATAATCAGCTCCTTTAACAATACAGCAAAAAAATGGGGTGGGTGGGGGACTCTGGAATGACGGCTCATATAAACACAAGAGAAAGAACCAAAAAAAAAAAAGGAAAAAACTGTAAGTTGAAATATAATGCAAATAAATGTGTTAATGTTGTAAATGCATTCATGTCCATTAGATGAAAACAATATCTGGTATTTAGCTTTCTGATCTGATATATTTATGCTTTATGATTACAAATACGTTGTGATAGTGTTTAATTGACATGCTTATCATATGTGCTGCATTATTTTATCAGTAGTATGTTTCGTGAGTTTGCCATGTTAAATATATTCTGTGCTCAGACTGCATAGGTTCATATTTAAGGTGAATTTTATGCATCATAGTGCTTGTTTTGGAAGTAAACACACATCCCTCTGTTGTGTGGGAGTGAAGGAAAGATTTAAGGTGAATCCTTTATAAGACCCCGGGGTTGCTACCAATCGCAAAGCAATATGACAAGCTACATATACCCAGGAGGCTCTGTCGCTACCCATTTGTCAACAAAGCATTTTCTGCCTCAAACACATTGTGAAGCTTTTTACCAAAGTTCCCCTAGGTGTGCATTTCTGTCTGCTTTGCATTTTTCTGTATAAACCAAGGCTAAACAGAACTTCACAGCATTTTTGACTTGTGGAAAAAAGAGTTTGTAGACTTTCAAACAAATAACTGCAGAAAACTAACAGAAAAATTCTGCTGCTGTGCTTCAGGGGTATCCATGGGAAGAGGTAGAAGCCAAATATTGTAAGAAAGTTTGTTTACTTACTTGCTTTTTTTTGTTTTGTTGTTTTTTTTGGTTTTTTTTTTGGTTTTTGTATTTTTCTTCCTTCTTCCAATCAGCCTCTCAGGATGCACTGCCACACCTGCGCCCTGGTGACGAGCTCGGGCCACCTCATCGGAGGGGGCCGGGGTGAAGAGATCGACCGGGCCGAGTGCGTGATCCGCATGAACGATGCTCCCACCGCCAGGGGTTACGGCCGTGACGTCGGTCGCCGCACTTCTCTGCGTGTCATCGCTCATTCCAGCATGCAGCGGGTACTGCGGAGTCGCAACGAGCTGCTCAACGCCAGCCAGGACACAGTATTCATCTTCTGGGGACCCAGCAACTACATGAGGCATGATGGGAAGGGCCTAGTGTACAACAATCTGAGGCTTATGAAAGAGGTACTGCCCAAGCTCAAAGTCTACATGATCTCCTGGCAGAAGATGCTGCAGTTTGACGAACTCTTCAAGAAGGAGACCGGCAAGGACAGGTGAGGGCGTCACTGCACCAGAATCCATCGTCATCACAACTGTAATAACAGTTCAGCTAAAACTATAATTTAATTAATATATTGGATAGTCAGTAGTAGGGCTGCATAAAACGATTATTTTAGTAATCGAGTATTCTATCGATTATTCCAGCGATTAATCGAGTAATCGGATAAGAAATACTTTTTTTTATTAACAGTTTATCTGCATATTTTAACTTCCGTAATGCAGTTTCTCGCCATGTGAACAAACAGCGGTGAATGGAGCAGCTACAAAGTTCTCTTTTCTTCACCTTAACACTTGCTGATCAGGTGCTTGATGAAGGACCTCCAGCTGTTTCACAGATTTAATGGTGGTTACTAAAAGAAAAAGCTGCTGTTTTGGACGCTGGAAAAACGTTTCCTTTTTCACTACTTGAGCTCACCGTCACAGCTTCGCCTCTTTGCGCTTGCGCAGTTAAAACCGCTGCCTGCTATGAGTGTTTTGAAAAACTAGTGGCTGCGGGAGCCATGGCGCATGTGTGAGTAATGGTGTAATGCTTTGTATTCACAAGCATTCTCGAAAATACGTTTCTACTGCAGGTCTATATTTAGTCACTAATAAGGGATTAAAGTATAAAAAATATTTTGAAGGAGCCCCTCGGTCCTGGGGGGCGGGCCTTCCGGTACCGAACCATCGCTAGTGCTAATGGCCCGCGCTCGCTAGCAAACCAGTTCTGGTAGCTACAGCGGAAGTAAAGACAAAAATAGCAGCTGAAATTCTCAGCGAGCACAACACACACAGACACACAGAGAGCAGTGGAGGCGTGGAAATGCATGTCAGCGACAGTTAGAGAGCAGTGGAGGCGTGGAAATGCATGTCAGCGACAGTTGCCACCCGTCCCGTAAAGTACAGAACACGGCATGTTACGGAGCCGTATTCCACGGAGTCCCGTAACATACGGGGTTCTGTATTTTACGAGACAGGTGGCAACTCTAGTGATGATCCACTCTGTGTTAAATGAAATCCATCGCAGCGACGGAGAGCTTTTTAGAATGTGTGCTTGTGTATACGTGAGTGATTCACACTCCAGTCCAGTAGGTGGCGGTAATGCAGTTCTATGTTGGTTTTCCAGCCCCCAATAAACCCACAAAAAAACGTCAGCACTAATGCTGCTAATGCTAGTGAGGAGCGCTGCTTACACCGAGACAGCTGAGCGCTGCAGAGTTTAAACGAAGCATCGACACAGTAAATTTGTGTCGATAAATTTTTAGAATCGAGTTAATCGATGAATCGTTGCAGCCCTAGTCAGTAGTTGATATATATATATATATATATATATATATATATATATATATATATATATATATATATATATATATATATATATATATTTTTTTTTTTTTTTTACATCAGTTTTATCAAGTTTTAAACATTCTGTCCTTAAACAGTCTTAACAGATTTATTTTTATAGTTTGCACAAATGCAATACTATCTGATGAATCAAACTTTCAAATGTCACTATCCCCATGGAGATACCATATGCCACTAGTCCCACCTACATACTGTATCGAAAGCTGGGAAAGATTTTCAGTCACTACCAGTTTCATTCACTTGTGTGATTCATCTGACCTTCGGGGCAGCACAGTCAATACTTTTCAAGCTAAAACTTTCACAGCTTCTTCGACTAGTACATCAGCAGAAAATTCAGCCATATTTCTCTTGTAAATTTCTCCAGAGTTTTGTCACACAGCTTGCACAAAGATTAGTCAGTTGCAGTTCCTCAAATTAATAATTTTGGTGTATGACTTGGACCACACCAAATGCTTTATAATAAGCTCATGATATGTAACAGTCCTGGAATGGCAATGCATTCTTGCTATGTGGCACTGTTGCATTGCAAGAATGCATTGCATGCTGCATCAAAAATATGTATTAAAAATGCTAAATTTGGCAGCTCTTGTTTGTTCACGCTACAATTGGTCCTTTAGTTGGTCCTAATCAGCATTCAGCCTACAGTACACGTAGCATGTGACTCTGTGGCACTGTTGCTGTTGTCTTGTTTGAGGACTAAAATCACATCTTGGTTAAAGTTCTACAATCTTCTCTTTGTGTAGGCAGACACACAAACATGGTACCAAAATCTGTCTTGGTCCAATTTAGAGCAGCGTCTATAGTTATTATACCATATACCTTTTCCCAAATAGTTTTTTATTCCAGCACCTTGTGAAAGTCAGCTTGCTTTGTGTGGTAGTAGAGTATTTTTCTGTCAATCTATGGCTATGCATTTAGTAATACAGTACATATCATGCTTGCAGGAAACCCTTAAACTAAGTGGACAAGAGTAGGTGGCTGCAAAGCATGCTTCTGCATTCATAATCCATGTTCTGTTTGAAAATCAGACTTCAGTAAGTAAACCTGGATGTCACTGAAACATAAACATAGTTGCTCGCATTAAGAGGCCTCAAATATTGGAGACTTGAATGTGTCTCAGAGGGAACTACTTTAAAATGGTAAAGAAAGGAATCTATGTGAAAACAAAGCTTTCATTTTCTTTTGTGTGATGTTCTAATGGTTTCCTAAAAATCACCCTGAGTTTCAGCTGCAAAATGAACAGTGTTAAAGGACTCAGTTTTAATGAGTCGGGGCTGAGTTCTCAGCCCTGTGGCCATTAACTCTTAATGAAAACCCTCCCATACACACACTGTTTGTGTCTCCCTCTCTTTATCTGAGCCTTTGTTTGGGGTGTCATTGGAGATTGAATCAGACTTCAGCTTTAGATAGATCCTGGGGAGGGGAATCACCGAGCAGAGGATTTGGTTAATGGCTCAGACATCAATCCTTCAGAATCTGTGCCTACAATCATGGTAAACGTTTACAGTGAGCACGCTTTCTCTGTTATTGTTCATATTTACAGTTTCACATCCTTTCTAGCACCAGGCATTAACATCAACGAGAATTATTCGAGGTCCTTTCTGCTCCGTGGAGCATGGAAGCAGAGAGAAATAAAGTCTTAATGTATTAGTGTTATATCTTTGTAATGTTTGAGATCAATTTAAAGGAAGCTCTTTGCATGCAAAATGTCCCGTACCTTTATGAAGCAATATTTGGCCTAATTTAGAAAATGAATCCTGTGTTCTTTAAGAACCGGGAGCTTGTGGATGGAGTGTTAATAGCAGAGTTTCACGGTAATCAACCGTGCGATCGGCAACCCTGGAAGCTTAATTGTAATTATGGGTTATGCCTTTCCGGTAAAGGGAATTAATATGGTGTAGGATGATGCTACATCCAGCGATTTTTAATAACAGACAGAAGCGAGAAGGAAAGCAGGTGTCCCTCTGCATCCTTTGTGTTAAATTGCTAAAATGAGCCTTAACTGGTGATTTGAGGCAAATTAGCTTTTGAAATAACTTTTTTTTTTCTCCCATGTCTGTGTTTTATGTTCCCATGATGCTTTGTTGTAATTGTTAACAGCCCGACTGTGGTTTCTGCTGGAGCGAGCTGCAGTGTAAAATATGATGGTTTGAGATAGGTCAGTTATCAAAAAGATCACAGGTTTAATCCCTTTAACTGTAAGCCCTTGTGCTGAAATATTGATTAAATGTAAATTATTATATCAGACCTGGGCAGTCATATTGAACCATGCTTTGATGACTTATCAGCATTGGTCAAAAAGAGGAAACAAGAAGATCCACAGCAGGCCAGCTGTGCATCAGAGAGCAAGGAAACAGCTGGAGTAGCAGAAAAATTACATAGCTGAGAAGAACTCAGATTAAGATACTGATTTATAAAACAGACTTTTGATCAGTTTTGATCTTAAGCAGGATTTAAGCAGAAATAAAACTTTACTTTGACCTTGAAATTAACTTCTCTCTAAGCAAAGCTCAGACCTTTGTGGTGTTCCAGTTTGAGTTGTAAATGCATGATCTGTGGTGACCTTTACACTTTTGTCCTTCTGCCTCACTTCTCCCTCTTTTACATCAACATCATGCCAGTGCCCAGTCTAGAACCAGTTTAACACATTTTCACCAGCAAGAAGCTGGAACCTTTAAGAGGGTCTCATGGAAATGACCCTAACATTGTGTAGCTACACAATTCTGCATCATATTTGGCACTCCTTGAAACATTTGGAAATTAAAAATTTCAATCCTGCCGTGTTATTTGGAGACATTACAGAATTAGGAACATTTTTCTTCACTGACACGGGCACTTGTCAAAAGTATAACACATATATCAAAGAGTCCTTTTCAGTTTCTGCAGTTATCAAAATTGAGCATGTGAATACAGTTCTCAAAAAGCCCCAAAGCAGTTTGCTGCAGTGACAAAATAATCCAAAGTTAAATGTTTGCCTGTTTGTCAACCAAATATTATGTGTTGCCCAATTCAGTCTCCTGTATCATTGCCTGGGGCCCCGTTTACACGACGGCCTCGTTTTGATGCGTTTCACCCTACCATTTACACGACAACGGAGTGAAAACGATGTCCAGAGTGGAGCGTTTCAGAAACGCACCGGCTTGTGTTCTCGTGTAAACGCTTGAATCGGGGTGATTTGAAAACGGGTGACTCGCACATGCGTACTATGGTTGCGACGGCCACAGTTTTCCGCGCATGCACAAGTTGATAAACAGTACTCGCAGATTAATGAGTCCTCCTTGTGCTTTTCTTGTGTTTTTACCGTTTTGTAATTCAGAGTTGTGTGCAGCAGTGATCCAACCTCATCGTCAGTCCACACAAAACCTCTCACATTGGCCGTTTTGTAAGTAATGAACAATTTGCCGCGCTTCCTACTGTGTCCCTCCACACATGCGCGTCTTTCATAAACAAGCTTTGCAAAGAGAAAACCAATGCCAACTTGTGGCCTGGCATGGGAACTACATCCTTTTCATCTTTTCACGTGTCACTGTGTAAACGCAGATTGTTTCTGAAACGCCATCATGTAAACGGAAGGCTGAAACGCATCAAAACGACACCGTTTCCAGTAGAAACGGCGTCATGTAAACGGGGCCAACAGATCTTCTCCTTGGGTGGTATTGCTGAGTAAGCAGACAGCAGATTACGAATAGAGACCTTTTGTGAGATTGCTAGACAAGCCAAATGAGATGGAGATGGGAAGAGGAGGGATGCATGATAGACAGCTTGAAAGGCAGATTGACACATCTGTAATAAGCAGGGACTTGAGGCTGATTGGCTCAGAACGCTGGCAGAAAGATCACTGGACAAGAGTAGCGATGTTGACATTTCGAATGATCGAGAAAGAGCAGCAATAATAGCCCAAAGTTGAACTTGCATGAAAAGGCAGATGAAATGGCAAAGGTCTCATCAAAATTAAGTTGATTTAAGATTTATAGATTACAAGTTACAAGTGGTATTCTTAGAACCTGCTTTACTTGGGATTTGTATGGCTTTTATGAATGATAAGTAAGCACAATTTTGGAAATCATCACAATACTTAGTTCAGTGTTAAATTTAAGAACATTTTTATGAATAAAGCCCCAGAGCCAAAAGTTCCTCATCATTTGAAGTTACACTTGAGAATATTCAAAAGGCTCAGCGGTGAAAAAGCACCCTGCTAAATGAAAAGAATAGGACACATTTACCAAGCAAGTAACCTTTAAAGGCCATGCACACACCCACACATTTCCAGTTATTTTGGCTGATAAGACTTTTGCTTAGGTTGAAGGTGGGCAAAACCTTTGCTGTGACTCATGAAATGTCACAGGACTCCTTAAGCTATTATAACCAAGATAAAAGTGTAATTGGTCACACAAACACAAAAATTCACATTTTTGATTTGCAGTAAAATGAATAACAAGAACTGATGAAGGGAAAGTGATGTGCCTCAGATTAATGCATGCAGTGCAGAGATTTCCGCCATTTTTCTACATTGGTTTTCAATGTTTGAGGTATGACAGCAGCTCTCTTCTATGTCACGCTGTTGAGTCTTCTGCTCTCTTTAGTAGCAAAAATGTTTGCTTGGACTGAGCAGTGAAAGGAAATGGGTCTTTTTTTTTTTTTTTTCCTGATCTTCTTAAATTTCAATGAAAATGTTCAGATTTATGTATTGATAAGAGCTTATACCACAAAGAACTGAGGAGTGCAGTCATTTGGAAGACAAAGTATTTATATGTTACAGCCTCAAGCCACGTTAAAGTCCGAAACCGAACTGAAGCGAAAATTCAAGTCTGTTGCTTGTGGAGAATTAACATTAGAAAATATATATATATATATATATATATATATATATATATATATAAAGTCCCAGCCCTAATATATATATATATATATATATATATATTAGGGCTGGGACTTTAACGCGTTAATTTCGATTAATTAATTACGGGGAAATTAACGCGTTAAAAATTTTAACGCATTTTAACCGCACTTTGCACCGTGGAACGTTTCTCAGTGCGCGAGTTCCCGGCATACAGATTATATCGACGCACAATGTCCAAATTAGGGTCCGCATCCTTCGAAGGACCCGGCCCACGTCTTTCGCAGCCCACGAACACCACAAAGGCCGGAAGTGAGCAGCTAGCCTTCATATCAGCTGCCGTCACCTCTGCGTAGCTCATGTCGCCTAGCAACCGTGAGTGCGAAGCACAGCTGTGTAAAAACAGCTGTTAAATGGAGAACGAACTTTTTCTCCTTTTTGTGGTTTAATTTTAAGTCTTTAATTCAAAATAAGCTGTTAAAACAAGCATAACACATTTCAACATCAAGGAATACAGCTGAGAGAATGATTAATTTCCAACTACCGTATTTTTCGGACTATACGTCGCTCCGGAGTATAGGTCGCACCAGCCAAAAAATGCATAATAAAGAAGAAAAAAACATATATAGGTCGCACTGGACTATAAGTCGCACTTTTTTTTGGGGGGGGGGGGGGGGGGGGGGGGGGGGGGTGATAGAATCCGAGACCCAGAGCAGAAATTCCATCTTGAACGGCAATTTAAAATAATAATGGATTAAAGAACAGGACGAACACGGTTACGCCTACGTTATGCTAACGTAGCACATTCAGCTACATGACGCACAACGAACACGTGTTCGGTATTGTAACGTTGTAAACACACTTCCAAAGTCGGCGATATTCACAACAAAGGTCGTCTTTATTAACAGAAAAACGGCTGCTGTAGGCCACAGCCACGCCAACCATAACTACAACAGCGGAACAGCAACACACACACAGGCAAGCTCTCGGTCTTTTTCTCTCTCTCCATGCTGCCTTCACGAACCTCCCGAACAGTCCGAAATCCCACAACATCAACACGCTCTCTAACTAAGAGAATCGCTACAGTATGTTAACGTAACATTAAGTTATTCAGATAACCATAGCATAAAGAACATACTAACAAGTTAACCAAACCATCAATCCATTGAATTCTTCATCCTCGGTGTCACTTCTAAACAATTCTGTACACTCCGTAGACGAAGCGCCGCTTCCTCTTCTGTGTCGCGTTAGTCAGACTCGTCGTCAGCTGCAGTTCCAATTATTCCAGCCTTTCTGAATCCCAACAGGATGGTTTGGTTGTCACTGAAGCCCATGTTTTCTTGATCCATCCAATGACTTCCAGGAAAGTTGGGTGGCGCATTCTCCCAGTTGCCGTTAAGCTGTGCTCTCCATCCATCATCCACTGCGCCCACAGGTTACGCAAGACTGCCTTAAAGCTGCAGCTCACGGAGATGTCAAGTGGCTGGAGTATTTTGGTTCATGTGTTATAAATGTCACATATACGTCGCTCCGGAGTATAGGTCGCACCCCCAGCCAAACTATGAAAAAAAGTGCGACTTATACTCCGGAAAATACGGTATAACAAGTGAGACATTAATGTTGAATAAAACTATCCAGTTATGATTCTTAACTTTAATTTCAGGAGTTTGCTTATCACAGGAGCACTTCCACCCTTCTTTGGTCTGTGTAGTAGACTGGTGGGAAAATAAACAAGATTTTGAAGTTTAAGCTTATCTATATTGATTCATTCATCAACTAAACTTAAATTAATATTTCTCATGTCAAATATTGAAATGCGATTAAAATGCGATTAATTTCGATTAATTAATTACAAAGCTTGTAATTAATTCGATTAATTTTTTTAATCGAGTCCCATCCCTAATATATATATATATATATATATATATATATATATATATATATATATATATATATATATATATATAATATAAAATGTGAGGAATGTACAGTAGTAGAGAAAAATGATATGTGGAAGTAGACCGCAAACAAAATATGTTCAGGCTTCATTATTGCTGCTGTTTTCATGGTTACGAAAACGGAAAAAGAAAGAAATGCGACAGAAACTGATCACACAGAATGTGCTGTAGAAGTCAAGTAGATACACAGGAGGCTGGAAAAAGTGAAGGTCTTTAAATTAGTAATCAACCCTAAACACTGTAATCATTCAGCCTGAAGGTGTCAGGTATAAATACCCTGCACACACACACAAAACGAACTCACATATTTTTACACTATGTCCTTATAGGAGCGTCATGAAATAATGATGCTCAGCAGGTGTTTCAGCTTGAACTAATGACAGTGAATCACACCTTTATGTGACCTTCACCTCCCAGCAGTTGCATATAAATCAGAATAATAAGCTCAAAGACAATATAGCTCCTATATGTACACCTGTAGTCAGAGGTTTACATACACTCATTATGGGCATGAATGTCATGATAAGCTGGGGCTTTTAATAATTTATTTGAACTGTTCTTGATTGATTGTACAGCATACATCTTTAATGACTTTAAAAAACAAGAATTGGGTGCACATGTTAGAATTAATTTTGGATTTTCTCTAATCCACACAGGGTCAAAAGTATACATATAGGCTCAAAGACTCAAATCTTTTAATAAGTGGTGCTGAAGATTCTACAAGATGTCTTTTAACTTGACAAGGCCAAGGCCTATTAACTACTCGCTACAGATCATAACTGACTACAGCTAGTAGTTTCTCTTTGCCAAGGATTTTTTTTGACAGCACTCAGTTGGACTGAGCAAACCTCAGAACAATGGGAAAGTCCAAGAAATTCAGTGAAGATCTAAGAAAGAGAACTGTAGATTTATACAAGTTGGGAAGGTCTCTTGGAGTCATTTCTAAATAACTGCAGGTTCCAAGATCATCAATTCAAACAACTGTACATAAGTATAAGTTATTCTGATGTGTCACCACTATGCCAGGGGCAGGAAGTAGACCCAAACTGTCACCCTCAGATGAGAGGAAATTGGTTAGGATGTTCAGAAACAACCCAGGAGCCACCAAGGCTAAAGCCTGCCGTGAACTGGAAACTGCTGGAACACCACGTCTCTTTGGGTTCTCAGTCATCAAGATCATGGTTGTCTTAAGAGTTTGAAAAAAGAAGGCAACTGGACTTCTTTAAGCTTTGAGTCAACGGCCACCTCCGAAGGGGACAACCCCTATTAGGGTTTAAATACCTGGGACTCTCCACCCTTTGGTTTTAGAACTGAAGGAAATTCTTGGATGAGAGGTGAAACATCTTCAAAAAAAACTTTGAAAAGAGCTTGAAAAAAGAAGGTGACCTCTCTAACTCTTAAGACTGCTGGAGCATCACTGTCACTGTCCACAATGAAGCATGTTTTGCATCGCCATTGACTGAAAGGGTGCCTACCAAGAAAGAAGTCCCTGCTCCAAAATCAGCACCTTCAAGTTCAACTGAAATTTGTAGCTGCCCACATGGACAAGCCAAATGTCTTCTAGAGAATATTTTTATGCTCAAGGATTTAACTTGTTGGCCACAATGACAAGAGGTATATTATGAGGAGTAAAGGTGGGGCTTTCAAACCTAAGAACACTGTACCAGCTGTCAAGCATGGTAGTGTAGCGTCATGCTCTGGGGCTGTTTTGCTGCCAGTGGAATTGGTACACTGCACAAAGAGGATGGAATAATGAAGAAGGAGGACTATCTCCAAATTCTTCAACTTCACCTCAAATCAACAGTT
The DNA here is from genome assembly GCF_007364275.1 of Archocentrus centrarchus. Classification (NCBI taxonomy): domain Eukaryota; kingdom Metazoa; phylum Chordata; class Actinopteri; order Cichliformes; family Cichlidae; genus Archocentrus; species Archocentrus centrarchus. Next base: position 26,603,329 of record NC_044362.1, on the reverse strand, counting down.
AGACAGCTGAAACTTGGACACAGTTGGGTGCTCCAACAGGACAATGATCCCAAATACATCCTCACTACTAAATATTCCACAGTGAACTGTTGGTGGTGTTACTGTATAACAAAGTGGAAGCTATTGGGAATGACAGCAGCTGAGCTCCAAAGTGGTAGGACATGTAAAAATTACAAAGTAGGGTCAGCAGTTGCTGAGGCGCATAGTGCACAGAGGTCGCCAACTTTCTGCAGGGTCAGACACTGCAGATCTCCAAACTTCATGTGGCCTTCAGATTAGCTCAAGAACATTGAGTAGAGAGCTTCATGGAATGGGTTTCCATGGCCAAGCAGCTGCATCCAAGCTTTATATCACCAATGCCAAGTGTCAGATGCAGTAGCATAAAGCATGTCATCACTGGACTCTAGAGAAGTGGAGACATGTTTGGCAGTTGCCAGGAGAATGGTCAAAAATTCCCTTAAACACACTCCTAAACCTCGTGGAAAGCCTTCCCAGAAGAGTTGATTCTGTTATAGCTGCAATGGTTGTCCGACGTTATATGCACGTGAAGGCAGACGAGGGAATAGTTTTGGCAATTCGTGTGTGTGTGTGTGTGTGTGTGTGTGTGTGTGTGTGTGTGTGTGTGTGTGTGTGTGTGAGAGAGAGAGAGAGACAAAAATAAATAAAACCCCAAAGACTAAACAGTTCTTTCTCTCATTAGTTCCTGTTTAATTGGAGCAATGCAATTGGAAAAAAATCTTATCTTGAAATACATAATTTTAAGACTCATAGATAAACATACAATTAAACTTATAATTAAATTTGTAATTTTGCTAGATTTACAATCCCAAACCATGTAAACATGAGGCTCAGCAGTCCTCTCCTTCACAGGGATAAATCTGTCGTCCCACTCACAGCTTGCCTCAAGTCCTTTTAAAAGACAGTCATTGAAGCTAAGAGCTTGACATTTCACACCACATTATTCATCAGCATGTTCATAAACAAGGAAATGAGGAAGACTTCTTAAGTGAGATTAGCTGCATGCCTCCTGACTAAGACCTCCATGCATCCACCACAGATTGGTTGGTGTCAGAATGCTGTGCTTTGAACTCTGAAAGTTTTCTCATTTGCAAAAGAAGAGCTTGTGTGTATGGCTGTGTGTGTTTGAGAGACAGGGCTGTTGTTATATTAAAGCCCGGTGGCTGTGTTTGCATATCAAAACAAATCAGCATGTTCCAGGCAAACTGGGTCCTGTCTTAATTAAATGAAAATGAGAAGCCTGTGCTTCTTCAGCGATAGCATCACTTTGGGTCGACACTGTTGTTTGCTGTGTGGATGGACAGACCCTAATAAAGCAGCAAGTCACACAAAAGTGCGTTGTCACTGTTCATAACACTGTCAATTCAGTGTGGCCAATGTGGGCCAATTGATGTGGGAGGTCTGGATTGTTCAACCGCATTTTAAAACAACAGGAAATGGCGGTTTTGTTGTGCATTTGTCCAGCAAACGATGAGCTTTATTGGACTGGAGAGAAATAATGAGAGGATGCAGCAAGAGAGGTGGTGTTTGCTTGATTTTGCAGGAAGAGAACCAACTAAGACTGGGTCTAAAATCACTATTTACTATAGCTGTAGTGCATGTTTGCCCTCAGTTATTTTTATTTGAATGAATGAGCATCTTCAAAAAATGTCCACAGTAGAGGGGAAAAAAAGTAGCAATGCAAAATGTTTCAAAAGTTGCAGAAATATTAATGCATGCATGTTTATTTCAGCACATTTACATTTTTCAGATTGCCAAACAATTTTTATGTTACTCAAAGATAACCCAACTATATACAAAATACAGATTCATTTTGAAACTGCGTCGTTTTGATGCGTTTTGGCCTTGCGTTTACACAACGGCCACAGTTTTTCGCGCACGCGCAAATTGATAAACAGTACTCGCGGATTCACGAATGCTTCTTGTGCTTTTCTTGTGTTTTTGCCGTTTGTGTAATTCAGCGTTGTGTGCACCAGCGATCCAACCTCATCGTCAGTCCACACAAAACCTCTCACATTGGCCGTTTTGTAAGTAATGAACAATTTGCCGCACTACCTACTGTGTCACTCCAAGCATGCGCGTCTTGCATAAACAAACTTTGCAAAGAGAAAACCAATGGCAACTTGTGGCCTGGCATGGGAACTACATCGTTTTCATCGTTTCCATTGTTTCACGTCATCGTGTAAACGCGGATCGTTTTTGAAACGCCATCATGTAAATGAAAGGCTGAAACGCATCAAAACGACACCGTTTCCAGTGAAAACGGCTTCGTGTAAACAGCACCTCACTTGCCTCAGTTAAGGTCAGTATTCATGATTCAACAATAAGAAAGACACTGGGCCAAAATGACATCCAAAAACCACACAAAATGAAGGTGGCCTGGTCAAAGTCCGGACTCAAATCTGATTGAGATGCTTTGGCGTGAGGTTAAACAGGCCGTTCATGTTCAAAAACCCTCCTGAATGAAAACAATTCTGCAAGCAAAAATGGGCCAAAAAGATGTGAAAGACTCATTGCCAGTTGCTGCAAATGCTTGATTGCAGTTCTTGCTGCCAAGGGTGGTACAACCAGTCATTAAGTTTAGGGGGCAATTACTTTTTCATACAAGGTAGGTTTGTAGAAAAAAAAATCCCTTTACATGAAATCATTGTTTTAAAAAATGCATTTTATATTTACTCAGTTTATCTTTGTCTAATATTAAAATTTGTTTGATCTGAAACATTTAAGGGTGATAAATCAGGCACTATACTCTGATCATAGACTCCTTTAGCCTTCTAAAGGTGTCCGATGGCGTTGGACACAAAGGCACAACCGTGAAAAATGTGCAAAGCTAACGACATTCCCATCAGCCTCAGCCGTACTTTGTTTTAGATAGCAGGAGAATAAACCTAATTTAGGGAAAACAAACACACTCCCAGTCTTTTGTTTGCTGTTGTGTGACCTGAATCATTTACCTCCTTGCAAGTTGTTCTTGGCTCTTTTTATTTTTGATTAATAATCAGACTAAGCTGCGGTAGGGGGCATGAACTTTTTTCAGCTTCTCAAGGGGTTCAAAACAGGAAAAGACCTGAGAATGACCCTGAACCAAGGACTCAGTGCCAGAGTTTTCTTGGGCAACAGACTGTACAAGTTTCTCTTTCCCCTTACACACCAAGATGATGGCTGCTTTCCCTGAGCTTGGCTCTGCCGGAGGTTTCTTCCTGTTAGAAATTAGTTTATTTTTCTCCTCACTATTGCTAGGTGCTTGCTCAAAGAGGTTCATTGGGGTTCTTTCTCCTAATACATTCGGATGACTACAGTTAACTGGTATTACATGAATAAGTAGTGATTTTTGTGTCACAGGTTGGCATCAGGCCAAATCAACGCCTTTCCCATGTTCCTGAAGCAATATTGGTGCACGTCTTTTTGAAAGACCAGATCAACATTAATCAGTTTTTAAAAGATCAGGGACCAGTGAAGATCAGTTATAACCTTATTTCAGTGTGAACCTCAGTGAGTGTTTCCCTAAATTCCACAGCAGTCTACTACTTAGCTTAAGTAGGCATTTCTTCTCACATCAAAGCCTGACCAACACTGCGCCACAGCCTGTCTAAAAATGCATCAAAGTGTAGACTTGAAGCCTTGCCGTTACAAAACAGCAGAGTTTAACTTCTTAGGTACACTCTAGGGTGCTGTTTATAATAGCTCAACAGTGGAAACATTTCCTTGCTCCCTTATAGCTTTCCCAGGAAGATGTTTCTCTGCCACCTTCCCCAAGAAGGAGAAATGCTCAAAGTGTGGGTGCTAAACAGGGCTTTTATTTCAGGAGTTTTGCTTGACGTGTACCCACCCCCCCCCCCCCCCCCCCCCCCCCCCTCCTGAATTGCACTGTTGTATTTGTGAGAAAACGAGAGAGAGAGAAGGTCTGAACATCCTTTCAAACATCCAGGTAAACCCTCCACTCCAAATGTGTCACCTCATCAACAGCAGGCGAGCAGAGTTTCGAGATGCCTGCCTGGTTGTTCTTGTCAAGACTTTTCTTATCAGGGCCCCGGCTTTGTTTCTCTGTCTTGCCGAGTTAAAGCCTCAGCTGCCGCGGATGCTGATGCATATGTGTGGGAACAGACAAGAAGCGGTAACAAGCTTTGAGAAGCAGCAGGGTGATGAGGCCGGTCGGGAGATAAGGAACGCATGCTGTCAAAGTGTTCTCAAGCAAGAGTTTGAATATGAGCCTCCTCACTCTTCCTCCGCCACATCATTTTAAAACTGTGAGGAACTGTTCTGGGAAAAGAGCCAAAGAAAAAGTATAACTAATTTTGACACATTTAACATGTATTATCCTCTTGATTCAGTGTAATAATCGTAACATGTACATAACTAAATCACACCAGATGTGGTTAACATTCACGTTTATTGTCACGTTGACGATTCTGACTTTATTTCATCACCACAGTGAGGTTTGCATTTGTGATGTTGAGGGGAACCTTTCAGCAGCCTTGAAATCTGATAGAGGTATTTGTGACCCTGCATTCAAACTATCACCAGGACAAAATCTGAGGAAGTCAAACAGTTGTAATCTGAATCACCCTCTTATGCATCATGGATGGATAATCAAAGAGCACCCCCAACCTCCTACAAAAGAGCAAGACACCAAAAACTAAAAGACACCTACTGTAAATGACCACAAACCAAACAGTTTCATTATCAGTTGTTTTATCATTATGTATCTTTTGAACTTTTCACTATATGTCTTGCAGATGTTTTGCATCATTTTGCATTTTTGTAGCTGTTTTGTGACTCAGCCTGAGGGGCGTTCTATAAAGAGAGATTAATGGGCCAGAGTTTTCAATGTCACAAAGGTGCGTCTCTTTTTACCTGGCTGGATCACTATGGTAACTTATGCTGAACACATAATTGCTCCAGAGCAGGTTATGTTCAGAGCTTCTGTTTAATATTGTGTGTAAGTGCCACATTTCACTCATTCTTTTCCTGACTGCAGGTGGTGAGTGGGATATAGATTATTTTCTTTGACTCTGTATTTGCCTGCATTCAGTTGGTGATGCAGCAGTTGTGTGTGTGTGTATGTATGTGTGTATATATATATATATATATATATATATATATATATATATATATATATATATATATATATATATATATATATATATATATATATATATAATTATTTTGATGGTCCGGATTTGCTGCCAAGTTGCTGATACTGCAGCTAATTGATCTGTCTAATTGTGGGCTATTTATCACTGAGAGTATTAAATCAATAAAGTGATATTCATGACTCCCTCATTATGGGATAGGACTTCTCAGGTAGCCTGTAATGTTTGAAGATTCACACCTGTGCAGATGTCACATTAGAAGTAAACCGTAGCGCTCAGATAAGTGGCAAACAAATATATTAAAACTGGCAGTATTCCTCTCTTGCCTTATTTATTTTTCTTTTTTCTATTCTTTATAGATTTCTAACACCTCTTATAATATCGCAAACTGAAGTAGGTTGGTTAGTTGGTCTGTTTTGAGCTGAAGAAAAGTCAGATGATGAGACGCCCCCTTTCGTGTGAGCACTGACTGAAGCAGAAAGCCTGTGCCTACAAACAGGTTAATGACCACCACTGTGATTCCCATTTGTCAAGCCCACTAACACACAGAAAGCCTGGCTATATCAAGCTTGCTTTGTTGTGTATTTGCTTCTACACATATATATATATATATATATATATGAGTATTCTTACATTGCTTTGCAAGCATTCTGCAGCTCCTCATAGTAATTAATGGTCATGTCTCTTTAATGGCCAGTTTTGCCTTTGTGTCTCATGCCAGGTGAGGGCCAGCCTCGTTGACATGCTCAGTAATCCAGCCATCACTTTACTTTGTATTTGGTGTTAATTATCAACTATTAGAATGCTAAACAAAGATGGTTATCATAGCAAAGGCTACACCTGCATTACTGCTGTGAGCACTATAATGACATTAGCATTTACTGTCAAATATGATCATTTTTTTCCCCCATCATCTCGCTTCTTGCAGCTAATAAACTTGGCTCGTCAGATCTGGAATTGCTGTCTTGTGCGAGAGCATTTTATAAATGCAGTATTTAAGCCAAACTTATATTAAAATCTAAAATTGATGGCGGCATTATATGAAACAACTTGTCCGTGAACATCAGACACAGTATATCCTCAGCGGACTCACTTTCACCATAAGGCTTTCTAAGATTTGTTTTATCCGCCGAAATTATGCATACACATGAGGTTGTGAGTCTTTATAGTTTTCTCTGTAATTCTTTTTCTGCCTTATGCCTGCCCTTTGTATAGCACTACTACCTATAACAGTACAGGAAGCTCTGGTGCATTTTGAATTACCGAAAAAGGAAATGCATTTAATGTATTAGAATACATTTTCCCTCATTTGCTGTGCTCTGTTTGTTTTTTCTCATAAAGCTTCAGTATAAGTTGCAGTGTTTCTTTACCAAAGGCCATCTAAAAGTGCATCAGATACTGACACATTAATGCATCCACTAGTTACCAATAGCAGTCCCCCTCAGGATGGTTCAGCTGTTCAGCAGGGGAAGCTTGATGAGGACCATAGTTGAGTCTAATTCAGCTGAAGGATTCAATTGTGTGTCATAAACCTGCTACATCAGTTCATATCTGAATATATCTTCACAGTGTCTACCAGGGAGTTATGATGCATTTTGTAATACATTTTCATAAGATTATTTGACGAATACTGATTTATTTTTTTTATTTATTTATTTTTTTTTGCAAAATGTTTTTTGGACAACAGCAGCTCAGCTCAGCTCATCTGCATGAATTTTAGTTGGAAGGGATTACAGCTGTGGCTACAGGCCAGCAAGCTGGAGATCAGTATCATGAGGTTTTGTTGCTACTATGCTGTGAAAACAAGACCATGCTGGTAATTCTGTGAGGCTGTAGGCAAAGCTGTGTTTTAAATTAAATACTAACATTTTCAGGTTGATGTTTAGCAATTAAATGGTCTGCATTTATATAGCATCTTTCCACCTCAGGTAGGCTCAGCAAAGAGCTTTATTGCATGTTTTCATTCAGCCATTCTCCCACATACTTGAACACCAGTGGCACTGCAGTCCTGCCACAGGGAGCAGTTTAAGTCATATTATTTACCACCAGTATAGAACAATAGTCACCGCCTTTTATGTTGTACGGTAGAGAGACTCTATAATAATAAAGAGAGAACCCCAACAATACAGCAGTCTTCTATGAGGAAGCACTTGGCACTGTGCAGAGAAAGAACTCCAGTTTAAAAAGAGAAAAGAACTCCAGCAGAAACAGGATACAACTTGTTGGTGTGTGAGGGGAAAGACAAACTTGGGTACAGTTTTTTTTTTTCTCCCAAAAACACTTTGGCACTTAGTCCTAAGTTCAGGGTCATTCTCGGGCCATTTCCTGTTTTGAAACCCCTTCAGAAGTTGAAAAAAGTTCATGCCCCCTACCGCAGTTTAGTTTGATTATTAATCAAAAATAAAAAGAGCCAAGAACAACCTGCAAGAAGGTAATTCATTCAGGTCACACAACAGCAAACACATGACTGCGAGTGTGTTTGTTTTCCCTAAATTAGGTTTATTCTCCTGCTATCTAAAAGAAAGTACAGCTGAGGCCGATGGGAATGTTAGTTTTTCCACATTTTTCATGGTTGTACATCACCAGACTAGCTTAGCTTCCAGCTCTGGGGACAATTGGTCACTGTGTGAGATTTCATTCTTCCAATTGTTGATGCGACGGTGGAACGACTTCCAGATTGGCCTCCTGGGGTTTACGTACATACTAACCTCGGCTGGGGTATTTATGTTAGAAGGAATTTTCAAATCAGCATCCAAAGATTATTTTGAAAGTTATACCGTATTTTAATACTAGAATCTGAATGAAAGAGACCGCTCTCTAAAAATTTCAGCACAGTGGTGTTATAGACTTAATTTATTGTTGTTCAAAACCTCGAGTCAAAGTTATTGAATTTATTTTAATTTCATCTTCACTTGTAACTTTTTCTCAGCGCCCTTTAGAAGTGGTGCAAGTTTCATTACACTGGAGACCAAATAGCTGTATATTTAGCTACACCAACTCAACTAGGAATTTTTAAAAAACTATTTAAATGTGACAGCAGTCCTGAGATGGAGCCCATGTCGAAACTTTTTTTTTTTTTATTTTAAATCCACTGTTAACATTATTTCTTGTCTTTTCTTTTCATTGCATCATGTGTGATTAGTGGTCAGTTCTTTTCTTCCTGAAAGCAGGCAGATCATTCTGCAGCTGAAGGTATGTCACCCGACTATCGACACTTCATGCAGAGCAAGGCTCCTTTCTGATTAAGGATTTGATTATTTGACAGGGTTCATTTGTATCGGTCGATACGTAAGATGGATCTGTATTTTAATGAAGCTGTGAGGGAACTTGAATGATCTTGCAGCCAGGAAAATCGACCTCAGGATTTAGATAGATCTTTATTCTCCCCTAATACACCAATGTGAGATTTTCTAATGATCTATCCCTCTTTTTCGGTTTTCATCCTCCTGGTCTCCCACGCATTAAATCCATCTAACTATCTTCTTTCTTCCCCCTACGTCCTCCTCCTTTGCTCTGCAGGAAAATATCGAAGACCTGGCTGAGCACCGGCTGGTTCACTATGACCATCGCCCTGGAGCTGTGCGATAGGATCAATGTCTATGGCATGGTCGCCCCTGACTTCTGCAGGTGAGACAGTGAAGCTGAAGGTCAAAGTTCATCACCAGCAGCACCAACATGCACCATCACTGAGAGTTTTTTTTTTTTTTTTTTTTTTTAAAAAGCAGAACTGTCAATGCAGTAACTTCAAATATGAATTCATAGAAGCACAGCTGCCTGATAAGAAAGATTAAAACTAAATATACTCAGACAGCTGAAAATGAAATTTCAGTGTGGCTGGAGAGGTTTTTGGAATACTTAAATTCCCTGTGTATTAGTAAATAATAATTCAGTAAACTGACAAGTATTCATAATGATGAAAAAAAGGCAGAGCCCTGGGTTTTCTTGTTTCAGACAGTAAAACATTACTGCAGAGCTAGCGCCTTTAACAAAGGTGCTGTTTTTACACTGATCAACTTCCAAATACAATCTGTGATTTTAAATGGGGGAAAAAAGACAGTGAAAGCATTTTAACTAATATAGGCCGCCTAGTCAAATTCCCTGCTCCTGCACTAAAGCTTGAGTCATTCCTCCCTTTGCTTTTCCTGGCTTTGTCTACCACTTTGTGCTGGTACATTTGGTTTGCTTTCTGCACCATTCAACATCCCCACAACAAGCTTTTTACTTTTTCATTTGCTGCACTGTGGAATCAATAAAAAAAAATATCCAACAATTAACAGACACAATGGATTATCTGGTTCGGAGGCTGGGAAAGCGCACATTGGTCGTTGACTCTGAATTCAGACGTTTGAAAAAGGTGCATTTACTGCATTTAAAATCAGAATGTTTTTATCCTTTGGATTATTCAGTATGCAAATGCAGACTTAAGAGCACCCAGCCATGAACTGGAACATGCTTACATGAGGGATAATACCTCATATGTAGCCCGAAGACAGCCCTTATTTTACCAGAGTGATTTTTCTTTCAGAGATGCTTTTAGTCTGGTCAGATTAATGCATGTTCTCTAATGCAGATTAGATGGAAAGAAGTCATTTTGTTGTCAAGCAGAACTGTCTGTTCTCATCCTATGAGAACAGCATTTACTCACTGGACACTTTATAAGTTATACCTTTCTTCTCCCAGGTTAGACCCCTTCTGTCTTTAGAACTGCCTTAATTCTTCGTGATATAGGTTCAAAAAGGTGCTGGAAATATTCCTCAGAGATTCTGCCCCACATTGATTTGTCAGCTGCACATCCATGATTTGAAATTTCCCACATTCACTAATTCCAGCGGTGCTTTATGTGACTGAGATTTTGTGATTGACCCAGTGTGGTCTTCTGCTGCTCTAGCCCATCTGCTTAAAGGTTCGATGTGTTGTGCATTCAGAGATGCTCTTCTGCCTTCCTTGGTTGTAACGAGTTGAGTTGGTGCCTTACTATCATCTGAAATCAGTCTAGCCATTCTCCTGTTGACCATGTCTGCATGCCTAAATGTGCTGAGTTGCTGCCATGTGATTTGCTGTTTTGGATATTTGTTTTAGATATTGCAGATATCTACAAAGTGGTTGGTGATTGTATGCATCAGTGAAATTAAGCATTTGACTGTTTCTGCTGTCAGACAACAATCTTGATTCAGTGCAGTAGTTTAGAATCAAATATTAGCCTTTAGCAGATAGCATTACGGCTCTACTTTTTTAACCACCCATCTTCAAAATTCTAATGATAGAAGTTTGAAACATCATTTTAACTGCCAACTAGGAACATTACAGCATTGTTCAGTGATATGTCAACTTTTTATCAAATGAAAGGAAATAATTAATTAATAGAAGTAAATAAAATTCTAACGAATGCAACTTTAACAAATGTAACACAAGTACAACAAAAGCCACGTTATATAAAAAAAAAAAAAAACATCCAGGATGAAGGAGTATAGAAAATCATTTCTCCATGCTCTGCATTGGTACAGTTCTCACATTTCCACAAATCCTGATCCTGGTGTTATGTATGAGAAATGTAGCATAGGATACGCAGCAGTTTCTGACTTGCTTCTAGCAACCAACTCAACCAGCCTCGTTAGCAGAGTTTAATGGCTTGAATTACAGCTCACGTCTCATCAGTCTCAGCCTGCACTTTAATTGGGGGATTTTATTGAACAGGGAACAAATCTTATTAGATTTCTCAATAAAGAAGAACAAACTGTAAAATGTTCTGTATGTCTTTGTCCTTGGCTGTGATTGCTTAAAGAATATTTTTTATTTTGGATTTTAGCACAAATTCAATATAGACAATAAGGAGGAGGGACGGCTGCTGTTTCATTTCTGTGAGCAATCATTGGCCTACGCCGATGCTCAGAGTTCCTCTTAGTTCTCATCAAGGCTAAAATCAGTGGATTTTTACTTCATGTGACACTACTGAGAATTTAAAACTGTACCTCAAATATCACATCTTTATGCTTTATTGACCTGCAAATGTATATAGAGCTAAAGCATTAATAAATGAATATTAAGTAAATAAACAAGCATAAAGGATGCATAAATATGAACATTCAAATAATGTTTTAATGCCTCCTCTCTTCTCCTTTTTCTGTTAAATAATTTTTTTCAGTCTTGCAGGGGAATCATTTTTACTCTGTTAAACTGCTGCTACATGCTGTTTATGGACTGCTTTTAAAATGCCCATCTTTCCTCTCTGTCAAAGGAAGGAAAAGTACGCAGTGGTGAAGTACATTTTCACACAATTTAAGTGTTTTTTTAATTATTATTATTATTATTATTATTATTATTGTTAGATCTCACAGCCTTTATTCCACACCCAGTATGTGGGAACAACATGAAACAGTCCCTGTTAGTCTTTCATGACATTGTGTTACTTGGCACAAACTGTACAAGACTGAACAAATTCTGTTTCACTAAAGTTTTGGTGTTGTCCATGACATCTGGAAATAAACAAAGGAATTAAAGATAACTCTGTCACTGGGATTATAAAAACATGCACGCATACAATGCAAGTCCTAAGATATGTCCAGTGGCCACATGCCCAGAATATGATCTGAGCTCATATTAAATGGAAAAATGGGCAGATATGGGAAAACCTAATGGCATAATGATTAATAGATGAAGATAAATCACTCTATAGATGTGATGACTGGCACAGGTGAAAATGCTGAAATGCCTCATTAATATTTCAGAAGAATATCAGCTATTATGACAGATGTGTGTGAAAGAGGGATTCAACACTGAGCAAAATTCACAAATGTAAATTGTTTGAAATACAACAGGACGTCTAGTTTCTTCATCATCAAATTTAATCCAAATGAAAATCGAAGCAGTTACCATAGAAGGGAAATTCAGCTGAAGTGCTCATTAACATTTAGTTCATATCTTCCGATTTTTAGACCCACAATATGGTCCAGAGTATTTGCTACAGCGTTATAACACAACATGTGCAGTGAGCTTTGTGAGAGGAGTTTGACTCTTTCTTTGTTCAAGCTTACAATGCCCCTGTGTATAAAGAAACGTTTTCCTAGCCTGGTAAAGAAAGAATTCTCCCTGACATCGAGCACATCCGACACTTCAGAGCACTCAGGGGCTACAATTTTGTGCAAAGCCTCAAACCAGAAGGCTGTAATGCTGTTTACTAAGAAACAGAACATGCAAGCGTGAACATATTTTTTGGCCATGTATTTTACTGTGTACTTCTACTTTTTTGCCTTTCTTTTAAAAGAAAGAAGTAGAAGTTCCCTCCAGGTACTCCAACTCCTGCCGCAGTTCAGTGGTGTGCAAATTAGGCTAGCACAAATAAATTGGCTGTAGGTATGAACTGGATAAGGAAAAGCAAATGGATGGATGCGGTGAATCTGAGCTTCATCAGCTTAAATTCAAATTCATCTCTGCTACACTTGATGTAACCTAACTGACCATGAACACCACAGCCACGTGCACCAGTTCAACACAGAGCCTTACCACAGTACAGCAAACTAACCTGTTTATCCTGCACTAAACTGCAGTGTTTTCATGCAACCTTTGAATAACACAGTACCTCAGGACGTTTCACAATATGAAAAAACATAACTTCACATCATAAACAGATCCAAAATCTGATTTTAAAAAAATGAGAACATTACATCTGAGTTTTACATTTCCAGTTTATCAAATGTCACTGAGCAGTCCTTACCTTTAAATCGAACCTCTCTCCTGTCCTCTGTCTTACATCTTTCTCCATCTCTGAGTGAAGTTATCTCTCACTCTGGGAAATACAGCAGCTGTGCATAAGTAATAAACACTCAAGTAAAGCACAGTTACCTGAAAAATGCGATTTGCCTCCCTTGCTTGATGAATACAGCAGCGACTCGTCAGTCACAAGCAGCGTTGGGTGTAACACATTCCACATGTAATCACATTTTTCTGTAACACAGTAATGTAACACATTGCTGTACTAAATGCAGTAAACATATTAAAGTTACTAATTGAAGTTATTTTGCTACTTGGGTTGCAAAAGTCCTTCAATTATCTGCACAATGAAGGGGGGAAAACAAATCATGACCCTTTTTCCATGCCCTTGCACTGCAATCAGCTGACTTCAGTTTGTAAAAAAAAAAAAAAAAAATGGCAGGGCAAATTACAAATTTTGTGTAGCGTAGAAATGAACATTGCTTTTCTTTTTATAGCACGAAAGGATAAGAACCCAAACAGATGCTAAAGCCCAACAGATAACAAAAGCAGTGATGAGCAGTCACACTGTAATCCTGTAACCTTTATTTCTACCAGTTTCTACAGCAGAATTGCCACAACGAGGGATTAAGCAGATGAGAGTAGCCTAAGATTGGGTGCAGCAGTGCAGCCTGGGAACAGAATTACTTCGAAATAAATCATGTAATAATTTGTATTGTGAACTCCAGTTTTACTTTGTTCAGGCTGTAATCAGGCTTCTGTACCATGTGACTTCTTTTTTTTTGCAGCCAGAGGTGTCACCCTCTGCTGGCCATTAGAGGGAATGCAGGCTTAAGACACTTCTGCATTGGCTTCACTTTTCTGTGGAACTTTCTTTTGTCCCATCCATAACTCAAACTTTCAGGTTATTATTTCAAAATGTCAACGTACTAGCTCAAACGTCTGAGAAAATAACTCAAATTTGAGAAAATAACTTGAAATTTCAAGTTATTAAGTCAAAATTTTAAAAAATAACATGAAATTTCAACTTAGCTCTGCTGAGTTATGGATACCAAAAAAATGTTTTGTTTCATTTTCAGTGGAAACAAACGTCCATATTTTTCAGACCTGGAAGTCGATTTTATTTTATGTGCATTCCATGGTTCTATCCTGTAAAACACTTTAAACTTCATTTATTGTAGTGATTCTCATTGCGCTCTTTGCCAAATGATAGAGCCAAACACCTGCTGTCCCCTTGCCTCGTTCTTCTTATTAAATGTGAGATTTCTTTCTATACAACTGCAATATCTTTACATTACAAAGTAATCCAAGGTGCCCTGCAATGACTGTTGAATGATAAATAAAACTGAACTCAACTGGATTTGTATGAAATGTTGATATATGAACTGCCATGAACTTAAACCAAGCACAAGAGACTTATTATTCATGTTCAAACACAGCTTCTCCTTTTAGCCTTTTTCTTTGCTTAGCTTTTCCACTCATTGTTCAGCAGCAGGTGGCATTTAAAAAGTCATAAAAAACTAGTTAAATTTAGCTGCGTAGGCCCTGCAAACATCAAACAAATGAATGCAGATCAGTCTTTCTCCCTCACCTTGAAATGAAAAATGCATTCTGGTGTCACATGAACCTCAGTGACTCATTAAAGTGGTTTTAAATGTCAACAGTCTCTTCCCTCTCCCCCTCTCTCTCTTTCTATCACCGCAGGGAGCCTCAGAACCACTCTGTCCCCTATCACTACTATGAGCCACGTGGCCCAGACGAGTGCGCTATGTACATTTCCCACGAGCGTGGGCGACGGGGCAGCCACCACCGCTTTATCACGGAGAAGCGGGTCTTCGCCAACTGGGCACGGACATTTAACATCCACTTCTACCAGCCGGACTGGAGCCCCCCACCTCTCCCTGCCAACCGGACGCTTGAGGGGACGGTCACTGCAGCTCCCCTGAAGACGTGACTTTTGTTGGGTTGAATGAATGCTTTAGAAATTCGTGTGAAGACTGGGGGTTTTTTTGCATTGAGGGGTTACTGGACCCTTGAAACAAAGAATAAAACATGAAGGAAAATTAGTCATTACAGATGAAAACAGATGCAGCTCCAGCAGTGTTTTGTTTACTGTGGTGAACCAATTCAGACTTGAACAACCCTCACTGAAAGCCTTGTAATGTGAGGTAGTACAAGAAGGCAACATCATTACACACTTTGCTCTTGGTGCATGCATGCAGTGTCTTACTGTGGACTCTCTAGCTCGTTGTGCATATGTGTGTGTGTATATGCATATGTTTACTAGAGGGATCACAGAGGATGTAAACTTGAGTCTGGTCTGTCGACAAAGTCACTGTTGAATGAAGGATCTGTGCAGGAGTCACTGCAGGATTCATGGAAAGAAATATACCATTACAGTGTCTGAAATCTTGCTTCTGGAGGCAGTGTAAGCTGAATACAAATAACTGTGTAGCTCGAGTTAAATTTGGCTATTTGAACGTGTGAACAATCCCTGTTCAGATGTGATATTCCTCTGCAGTTTTCAAAGATTGGGGAGGTCAAGTTGGTTGAGATTTGTTAGACCTCCTGTGTCACACAACAAAGGCTCAAACACCTTCAAAGGATTTTTTATAAATCACTTCCCTGACTTTCATTTAGACGACCTTTTAGATGTGTGCATTATGAGCTCACCCTAAGCCAAACTTCCCAATGCCGCACAGTGTGGCTGAATGACAGGTGTGTACTGGTAGGTTTTATCGTGTGTGTGTGTGTGCACGCACCTCCTCTGGTCCCAGATGTGTGTATCATAAGGCTTTGTTGGCTCCTGTCATCAGTTAATAGTGAGTTCATATAGCTACCAGCTGGATGTAAATGCACAGCCATGTCACACGAGACAGGTAGGAGATTAGGATCGAGGGTAGGGATGCAGCAGCAGCATCCATCCTACTGTATTCATCTGCTGCCACTTTTGAAAGCCTGAATCACCTTTGCAGGAGAATTAACCCAGCATTCATTGAAATGGTGTTTCTTTTTGCTTTTTTTTATTAAACTGATGAGTATGTAATGTGTCACTCTCTTGTTGTCAGTCATGGTTTATACACACTCTCCTCTTGCTTAATAGAATATATGCTACATGTAGACTCCCACTCTCAGTTTTCCTCCCGTCCTCTCTTTGTCCATGAATAAGGATCTGGAGTCAGTCAGAATAAAGATGAGACGCTGGGTTATCGTAATGATACATGCCGGTGCTACGTCCCTATTGATTTTGCTCTCATCTCTGTAATGTGAGTAATGAGAGCAGAGATGCTGTGGGTCAGATACATGGGTGCTCACACCATGAGGGCATGTTTCACATTACATCTCCTCAGTGGAGACAAAGACACGGCTGCTTCTCATACATCACGAGCAGCTGCAGCAGTGTCTGCTGTATGCAGGCAGGCTCAGAGTGCTGCTAACTTTGTACTGCAGCAGAGAACCACTATGTTCTTTTTTTATAATTTTCCCCAGAGATGTTCACTCATCCATCAAGGACTGTGTGGCTGTGTGTGTCTATTAGCGAAGTGGTAAGTACTTGAAATTTTAATTTTTTTGCCCAATTAAGTGAATCATGCTGTGTAGGTTGCAGATACTCACTGTTTGCATTATAGATGGTTTAGAAAATGAAAAGAAAAGAAAAAAAAAAAAGAGTGAAAAAAATGCAGATTTCAAGTACCCAGAGTCCACGGTGATATTTTCAGATTGTCCGAAACTTGAAGATTTTCAGTCAACGGTGATAAAAAGAAAGCAGCATATGTCCACCCGTGGTAGTTTTGATATCTTTGCTTCATAAATAACTTAAGTAGTTTGACACTTTGGAAGATCTGATTATTCCCTTTCTTGCAGAGACTTAGATGAAAAGATTGATACCTCTCTCATGTCTGTAGCCAGTTAGCATGGCACAAACTGAAAGCTCAAATGTAAAAAATAAATAAATAAACGCCATCTGCTTTACTATCTTTTTTTATTTGTTTTTGGTTATTGTCAGAGAAATATTCTTGCACATATCCAGTCATACAGTGGAGAGTAGTCGCTCAGATGAAACAAACAGGATCCACTCTAACAGTTTCCTCCCTAACTGGCTCTCTCCAAACATTTACAGCAGAAGCATAAATGGTATCAATCTTCTCATCTACAAAATGTGATGGTAATTTTATGTTGATTAATCATTTCAAACACTTTTTTTTTTTTTTTTTTTTATCAGTGGCTTTGTGTGACACTAAGTGGTGTATATCTGCAAGACTGAGAGGTAAAAATCTGATAGAAATAAAATTTGAATATAACTTCTGCATTTGTGTTCAGCGGTGACCAGAAGGGAAGATAAACCATGTAGGTTGTGTGGAGGCGAGAGAGCCGGTGATTCACCTTCACCCTTGAGTGACGGCAGCTGCCATTTTCACTTTTCAATCTTGTTCTTCCTGTCTGGTTGTGACATCAGGCAGTGTTATACTGAAATAATAATGAAACACAGGAGGCGCTACAAGGCCTTCTCATTACTCCCTAAAACTACAAATAGATTCTTAAACATGCTCATAACCGAGTGTGGGAGCGTGTTTTGTGTTTAAAAATGGCACTGTGCTGCCATTTCACCAGAAGATGAGGAAGATAAATTAAGGTAACATAAAGAAAAGGGAACTCCAGAAGGTAATTGGTGGTGTCAAGGTGACACTTTATCAGTGTATGTATGTGAGAAAGAGACAGGAGCAGCTTAAATAGCTGAAGCTGTCATGATTTGCCTTTAACCTGCAGTATGGCCTGAGCCTGACTTGAATAACACTTCTAATTATCAGTGTTTGCCATACAGCATCTGCCTATACTGTACTTAAAAACTCAGACAGATGGATTAGTTGGTTTAAATGGTTTGAAAATGGCAAACGAGCTGGTCATCTTAGTGTTTCTAAGACAAGCAGGGCTAAAGTTTTAATAATTTAATAATTCAGCCGACCGCATCATCATACTGGGTTTTTTTCTTTTCTTTGTAACAATCCCACCAATAATACTTCAAACTGAGGTGAAAGTATTATAGAAAACCAGCAGGGATGTCATGGCCTTGAAATGTCTCACTAATCTTTTTCAGTACATCCCAGCAGTATTTATCAGTTCCTAATTAACACGACCCAGATAAGCGACACAAAAGGCTGGATGAATGAACAAATTAAAAATAACTGATTTAGGTCCATTGAAGTTTTTGGTTTGTTGGATTACTGATGTATGACAATATGTATTACGGCCATTATAGAATGAAAGGAAAACTGCAGAACTATGGGACGGGGTAATGATTTGAGAAAGGGAAGAAAAAAAAATCTGAATTTCTGAGATTTAAGTCATAAATTTACTGAGATTAAACTCAAATGTGCTGAGACAATAAAACCAGTACTACAGCTTTGTGAACAGCTTCATGATGCCGAGTGTCTGAGTTGGTCCCATCTTGCAGCAGTAAAGAGCCCTTCTAAAAAAAAAATGCCAGCATCTGGTTCTGGATCAACTCCAAAAGATAATCAACTTTAAGTTGGACCAAGCCCCACCTCAGGTGGAAACTTTCATGCAAATCTAACTTTATTATTTCTGGCAACAATCACATAACCTCCTCAGCGGCGGTAAATATGGTGATGCTGGGCTAAAATAAGAGTCCTTTATGAGTATTTATTGATAAATCCAATAATGAAGTATAGGTTATAACCTCGTTAGGTTATCCACTTGAGGCATAAGCAAGCAGCTGGGACTGCTGGTAATGAGTTGAACCAACCTTGCACAGATGCATAGATGCATGGATGATGAATGACTTTAATCTCTGAATTTTATCCCCCTCCATCACCCGGCTCTGTAATTTTTTCTTTTAACATACAGCGATCCTATTACGCTGTTGTACTGATGAGCTCTCAAGCCAATGCAGCACCGTTTCGTAGTCCTGATAGCGATGAAAGAAATGGCATTATGAAAGGATTCCTGCATATACAACCTACTTTGATAATTATAGTTTGTGTGTGTTTGGTGTATAAATTCTTCCGACGGCCATATTAAAATTTAGCATTGCAGCAGTGAAGAGAAAACAATTTAGGTTTTTGGAAATTAAGACTGTTTAACACATGGCCTCTGAGGGAAACTGAATGAAATGCTTTGGAGAAAACTTCAAGGCCTGGAGTTACAGTACCCTAATACATCTCAGAAAATACTGAAAAAAATAAATCCTAAAGCCCAAGGTGATATCCTGAAATACCTCATTTGTTAGACCAATGGTCTAAAAGACTCAGATATAGTCATTTACAAGAGCATAATACAGGGAAAAGCGGAGTATTTAAGTTCGCTGCATGCAGCTTCATGTTGCTTCTTGATTAATTTGAATTGTTAGCTGAGCTTTTCAATTCTCCCCAGCACACACCTAAAGCAATGATTAGATTTTTTCTGCTCATGTCTTGAGCGTAAGTTAGGTTTTATACACTGCAGAGTTGAGGCAATTGTAAGGCAGCCTCTCACTCTCATCTCATGTGGTTGTTGTAAATGACTCCTTGGTATCACACTTAGATGCACTGGGTAAGATTTACATTTAAGTGTAGGGCTGATGCTGTTAAGGGGGCGTATTTTTTATTTTATTTTTTTAAAACCAAAACATAATCTTTTCCTAAAACCTAACAAAGCAGTTTCATGTGCTTAAACCAAGCAAAAAGATGTAAAAACAAAACAACTCGACCACAATAAAACTTTGAAACAATGAGATGTAAATGACAGCTCAGAAAAAGTTAAGTGGACACTGACTAGAAAACAATCTATACAATTACTTTCCAAGGGGCCTAAATTTTATAGCCAATACATTTCATTTAATTGACAATAGCTTAGTAGCTACTCTGGAGCTTTCACACAATCTCACTGAGGTGTTGTAGCTTTAAAGGGCAATTTTAACAAGCCTTTGGCTGCAGTGGGATTTCCTTTTCATCTGCCTGTTAAACCACATGATGACAAGGCCATTTTGACATGTAGTCCTGGATCTCTGTCTTTGAAATGCGTTTCCTCCTCGTCTTCGCACTCTGTTGGCATACTTACTCGGTGTGGTGGACGGCTGCTTGATAAACTACTGGTTGTTGTGACAGTCTTTCTACTGGTGACATTTTAGGAGAAAGACATCATTGTTGGATTTTGTTCGGTCTTGACCTTTGAGGCAGTTCTGTTATTAGAAATGCTTACCAAAATGGTCTCTTATAAAAAAAAAAAAAAAATCTTTACATGTCAGTTTTAACATTTGTAGTAAGAACTATTTCCTGTACTCGTGAATTCTCACTTATGTTTCCTTTCTTTTTTGAGTTTGTACAGAGGGTAAACTTGACTTAGATGGATTTAAAATTTGCCAGTCTGGATCAGAAGCTCGAAAGCTGTTCATATTTATTACAGGCCTGCAATTATCATCAGAGAGGAAATTAGTAAGAATTTCTCTGTGCGCTGAATTTTGTTTTCTCACTTAAATTTTGAGAGAAAGCCATGTTTAAATTCAAAAATACAGTAAGCGAGCACCACTGAGTATGATTTATGCCACTTTTTGTTGCAGATGAGTGAAAATCTGTGACTGCTAAAATTACTATTATCATTCCTCGGAATGATTGACAACACAAAGGCTCGCTGACAGGCAAGCAGCTGGAAATCCAGAGTTTCCATGGAAATTGGACAACCTGTCAGACGCGCACGGTCTCCAAACAGCGTTCATGTGCTTGTGTATAAATCATTAAATTTAGCAGGCTGCCACATGGGGCCAATGTCGACACTGTTCCACTTCTAAAGACAATGAGCAGATGGGTGTGTGCTCACTGGTGAACACCGACTCTGCTCGTCTTTTGAACAACCTGTGTGACACATTCGCAGCACCGTGCCCGACTCCGCAGCCTGAAATCTCTGCTTTTTTTGGAGATTGCTGCTCCAATATTGTCCTGTCATTAGTTTCTCCCCACCAAGTGAGGTGTGAAGGCAGATACACTGATCTTTATTAGCATTGGGGAAATCATAGTGGCAGCAGAGTAGAGCACCACGCTCAAAGGCTGACTATATTCAATTCCATGGATTGCTGAAGTGGGATGGAGAGGCACGGAGGATGTGGAGTCCATTTTGAAGTGGATTTAAGATCAAATACAGCCATCTGAGATACAGTTGCTTTATTTTGCCACATGGGTACACCTTAAGCCTGTTCTGCCTCCCTGGTACACATTGATTGTAAATGGAGACTTGGGGGGGCCAGTCCCTCTACTTTTGAAACACAATACTGAATGAAAGGAAACTATTTAAAAACCTCCCTGGCTGTTTGAAATGTTTCCAGTGAAAAAAAAAAAAAAAAAAAAAAAAGCAGGGTTGCAAGTCAACTCAAGCAGCACTGATTTCAAGGATGTATTTGTGGCATAAATAAGCTTAGATTATCAGCTCTGCCAGGCATACCTTCAAGGTTTGGAACAGTAAAAGCAGATCGGGTGCCTTTAAATAGTATTACTCTGTAACACCATTTAAGAGTAATTAAGGAAGCTCAATATCCTCTCAAAAAAAAAAAAAAAAAAACAGAAGCAGCAGCAAATCAGGCAGTTAAAGATGTAAATTTATTCCTTTGATTCAGTGTTTCATGTTTAATCAGGGCATCAAAATCCTCCAGTTGAGGATATAAAATGTTCCTGTGCTCTCTGACAGAGGAGCAGGAAGAATAAGATTACAGAAACTAGAAAATAGGGAAGGAAAAGGAAATAAGAAGAAATAAGTGTTGCATAAATAATGTATAAGAAAAGGTACAATGTGGCTGACGCAGCAGCTGCCTTCCAAAACATATGGTTTAATTTCCAATTCCATCTATTTTCCACTTTAGCTGCAAGGAAGAGTGGCAGCAGGCATGCAATGGGTGGGATTAATCCATATGCTCTGAGCATCACTCACCTCCCTCCAACAATAAGCCTAATGTAGAGTGGTAATACGAGACGAGAAGGGGAGAAAATACTTCTACGCTGAGACATGTTTCCTCTTTTTTCCCCCCATCTGGGACGGCCGGCGGCTTACTAGGTTATCACTCACTTATCACTGCCCGTGCATGGGACGCAGAACGGCCGGGGAAATAGCTGTCCATCACCCAGAATACAATCAGAAGAGTACAAGACTGGGGAGCTAATGGATGTTTCCACAGGGAGGGCAATTTAGTGAATGGAGAAAGTGGATGGGTCCATCACGAGAGACGGGATTACGTGCGATTGTTATCCTTCACAAGTGTGATATGACGGTCAAAGGGTGTAATGTACCTGGACAGGGTAGACATTAAATACCGATCTCTCTACAGCCCACTCACAGCCAATCAGCCAGCCCTCGTTTCACAATTTATTTTTCTGACTGAGCAGACATTCTGAGTAGCACTTAAACAAAAAGGCTGCTGCTAAAATATGCAGAGCAACACGCTCCCAAAAATAAATTAAATTCTTATCTGCAGACTCAGTTTAGTGCATTTTTTAACCAAAACAGCGCAGTTGTGGAATGGCTCGACAAAACAGAACATCTGACAGACACACACACAGAAAAAGGAAAAAAAAAATTATGTTCAAGTCTTTGCAAAACTAAACCCATCAAAATACCTGTGTGATGCAGTTGTTCCTTCTCATAAAACCTTTGACATAGAGCGCAAATGTTTACATCTATCAGAAAGGATCGTTCCAATATTTAAAAAAAAAAAAAGGCACCGGGAATATCACACAGTTTCTGAACGAGCAGCAGATGTCACGCCAAACAATTCCATTTCATTTCCAGGATTACAAGCTTGTCACAAACTCCCCCTTCCCTCAAATATCGCCGGTCTGCAGCTTTACATCCAGCGGTGTAAACACAGGAGACTCAGAAGATGTGTTTGAGATGCTTGATGCCGTAGGTCTTGAAAAACACCAGGAGGATTAAAGTCCACAGGCCCAGGATGAAGCCATCAGGAGGGTGCCAGTCTTTCTGCTTTGGTTTCTGAAGGGAGGAGGGTGAGGCAGGTAAGGCAAGGTGGGGGGGTGGGGGAGGGAGGGAGGGAAAGCAGAGGGGAGCAGGGTGAGATTGCAGGTTAGTAATAGTGTGTATATTTCTCCTGTTGAGGCCACTGCTGATTGTTCTGTCATTCACACAGGCAGGCAGGCGGGCGGGCGCAGAATCGCATGCACACACTCACTTTATCTCTTCGCGCACTTTATGTACAGGATCTGCTGTCACACACAAACACAAAGGTTCACACACACAAAAAAAGCAGGTGGTAAAGCTCATCAGTACACCTCCCCTGTCTTGTGTTTGTCCCATTCACTGCCACATCATCACTTTGTGTATGATTATACTTTTAAATCTTGCTCGTATTAAACATGCATCTCACAAGGAGCGCATTTATATGCTAATGCCGCTGCAATATTCTGCAGGGAGATGAGATTTAACCTCTAAAAAATCTTCCTAACTCCACTGTTGGCGACAAAGCTATAGATGGGCTGCGAGGATGCACTTAAGAGATTTCTGTTATCCCTCCCTATATAAGCTGCCATTATCCAGCAGGGAAATCACCAGTCAGACAAGGCATCCCCTAAAGCCAAAACCTGAAAACTTGGAAAAGAGGATGAAGTGCTCAAAGTCTGGCTGAGTCATACAACAACAGGACGACATATAGTACTACAAAGCAGATACACAATTGCTAATGCGATCCCTGTGTGCGCAGCTCGCCTCAGTACTACTCCAGTACCCAGTACATCTACTTCTTCTGATACACATCAATATTGGCTTGGCACACACACTCACTTGCACATACTGCAGTAGAAGCCAGAGCTGGGCTGACAGCAGACTGACAGGCCCTAGAGGATTAGACACTGGGGTGAAAGCCCAGTCCACAGTCATTATTACCCACAACCTGAGTACAGCCAAAAGACAAGTTTTAAGGTTAGCTGTGAGCCTGTGAATCAAATGAAACCAATAATAACCTATAACCCTGACACAGAATTCGCTGATAATTATGCAGCTCTAAAAAGCACTCAAGCTGCTTTCCACATATTGTTTTGATCTTGTACATTTGCAGGATGATTAACGCTGAGTCGTTCTCATCCATGTAATTGTAAACAGCAATTTTCAGCCAAAGTTTAGATGGACAAAGTAGTGAAGCATTTAGCAGGCCTGACTATTTTTCTCAGGAGTATGCCAACAACCCAACGAACAGCGGATACAGCAGTCGGTGAAATGTGGCATGTAATGTCTGCTCAAATTGGTCCTCTTTTTTTTGCCTGCTCTTTCATCAGATATTTTTACCAGCTGCATTAGTGTAGCTGGTATTGTTTTCATCTTCTGAGTCAGCCTGTCTGTGTGTGCGCATCGTCATGCAAATGTGGTCCTGGAGGCACCTACTTTTGCAAGTTCTTTTAGCACGTTTATGTCTGGCAGATGCAATAAAGTAACAACTGCGCAAGATGGTAATGAAACTTTACAGCTGTGTGGTTTGAAGATTGCTCTGGTCGGACACATGAGTATGGACTACTCATAGAAGCAAAGTAAACTTTGATCTAGGGCTGCATAAAACGATTATTTTAGTAATCGAGTATTCTATCGATTATTCCAGCGATTAATCGAGTAATCGGATAAGAAATACTTTTTTTATTAACAGTTTATCTGCATATTTTAACTTCCGTAATGCAGTTTCTCGCCATATGAACAAACAGCGGTGAATGGAGCAGCTACAAAGTTCTCTTTTCTTCACCTTAACACTTGCTGATCAGGTGCTTGATGAAGGACCTCCAGCTGTTTCACAGATTTAATGGTGGTTACTAAAAGAAAAAGCTGCTGTTTTGGACGCTGGAAAAACGTTTCCTTTTTCACTACTTGAGCTCACCGTCACAGCTTCGCCTCTTTGCGCTTGCGCAGTTAAAACCGCTGCCTGCTATGAGTGTTTTGAAAAACTAGCCATGGCGCATGTGTGAGTAATGTTGTAATGCTTTGTATTCACAAGCATTCTCGAAAATACGTTTCTACTGCAGGTCTATATTTAGTCACTAATAAGGGATTAAAGTATAAAAAATATTTTGAAGGAGCCCCTCGGTCCTGGGGGGCGGGCCTTCCGGTACCGAACCATCGCTAGTGCTAATGGCCCGCGCTCGCTAGCAAACCAGTTCTGGTAGCTACAGCTGAAGTAAAGACAAAAATAGCAGCTGAAATTCTCAGCGAGCACAACACACACAGACACACAGAGAGCAGTGGAGGCGTGGAAATGCATGTCAGCAACAGTTGCCACCCGTCCCGTAAAGTACGGAACCCCGCATGTTACGGAGCCGTATTCCACAGAGTCCCGTAACATACGGGGTTCTGTATTTTACGAGACAGGTGGCAACTCTAGTGATGATCCACTCTGTGTTAAATGAAATCCATCGCAGCGACGGAGAGCTTTTTAGAATGTGTGCTTGTGTATACGTGAGTGATTCACACTCCAGTCCAGTAGGTGGCGGTAATGCAGTTCTATGTTGGTTTGCCAGCCCCCAATAAACCCACAAAAAAAACGTCAGCACTAATGCTGCTAATGCTAGTGAGGAGCGCCGCTTACACCGAGACAGCTGAGTGCTGCAGAGTTTAAACGAAGCATCGACACAGTAAATTTGTGTCGATAAATTTTTAGAATCGATTTAATCGAGTTAATCGATGAATCGTTGCAGCCCTACTTTGATCAATTCTATATTCGTTGCATGTAAAGTGAAAAATTGTAGTTTTTAATTTTGATGATTATGGCTCATTAAAATCAAAAACCCAGTATCTCAACATTGCTCCAAATCAATCAAAAAAGGATTTCCAATACAGAAATGTCCAGTATGTTCATTCATACACTCAACACTTGGGTTGGGACTCCTTTACCACAAATTACAGCGATTCGCTTGTGGCACTGCCGAGGAGTTACTGAAGCCTGGTTTCCTCTGATAGAGGCCTTCATCTCTATTTTTGGGTGTTTCTCATCTTCCTCTTGACAATTCACTTTGGCCGAGCTGGCCGGCCCATCAAGCACAGTAATAACATGGTCAGCAAACCATTTAGTAGCAGTTTTGGCACTCCAGGTGCTTTGCCACCTCCATAAAGCTTGCCAGCAAATGAGAGCATGAAGTGCTCTAAAATCTCCTGGTAGATTTCTGTGTTGACTTTGGACTTGATAAAACACAGTGGCTCAACCACCACCAACACCAGCGGATGACACGGGGCCCCAAATCACCACAGAAACTGCACACTGGAGTTCAAACGCCTTGCCTCTCCACCCTTCCTCCAGACTCTAGTACCTTGATTTCCAAATGAAAATGTTAAATTTACTTTTATTTACAGTTCAGTTCTTTTTCTTCCTAGCCAAGCAAAGACACTTCTGAAGTCGTCTCTGGTTCAGGAGGGGCTTGATATCAGAAATGTGACCGTTGTAGCCCCCTTCTCGTGCGTGATGGCTCTTGATGCCACCTCAGTCCAGCAGTATTTATGACTGTGGCTGCATGTACTGAACTAGGAAGAGGAATACACATATTTGTACTGTTTGAATAGTAATTAACTCAAATTCAAAGTCAAATATTTTAATAATTTGAGATAGTACAAAACAAAAAGCTTTCTTATACAGCATATAGGCTGACATATCGGTGGTAGGCCAATATCAGCACATTATATCTAATGGGCTCTAAAGATCTAGAAAAAGGTTTGGAATCACTGGGCACTATAATAAAGCCAGAGTATACAGTGTAATAGGTTAATGATGTTGCAGATAGAATAATCCAATCATGCTGACTGACCGGCAGCATTTCCAGTTTGAAAATACACTCAAGTAGGCTGTCTTATATTCTGCTGAATTTCCCTTCATATAAGAAGTGAGGACTGCTGATTTGGCACAAGACGAGTGGATTCCTCTCATGTATTTGTGTGTACATAAATATAAGAAGCTGGTACAGAGTTCTGTAACGTCTGTTGAATATACGCAGCATCTGAAATTACCACCCCAAAGCACCAAATGCTAGAAGAATCTGTCCTTGGCAGCTAAAATCTCAAACACCGACTGAAACTGTATAATTCAAATAACTCTGCTGATCACTCAACACTTTGTCCATCAGCCACTTAAATCAAAGCTAAACAATGGCTGACTTTATGCTCCTGTTATACAAAGTAGGCTTATCTCATTTTGTGAAGACAGGGTGATGATAATGAAACTGACCCACTGATTATTACAGTGAGCCACACACACACACACACACACACACACACACACACACGCAAAACACCTTGAGTCTATTCTTGCATTATTACAAGTTTCTTAGAATAACGAATGTTAATTGCTTTTCCTGGTAAAAATGACTAATTTCTTATTATTTTAAAAGCTCTTGGTAAGCGAGGTGAAAACTTAATTTCAGGAAATGTGTGTGGCTGCGCACTCATGCCTCATTGCAGTGTACTGTCTTCTCAAGGCTGTCGTTTCAATATAAAGTCCAGGTTACGTGACAACGCTGCCAATTTCTTATGTAGAAAGACCGAGGACAGCAGTAGAATTGGATTACGTCTGAGTCCAAATTTATTTAACAGCTCAATCAAGTCAAATCAATAGAGCTCCACTGCCATCCAGAATGCTAAAGCAGAGGCGTCTAAAGCCCACAAAAGACCTGAGCTCTAGGGCAGGTGTGGACAGATCAAGGCTGGAGGTCCAAGGTAAAGAGCTTCCCTTTTAAAGCATCATTCATACAGCACACATTTAACAGAATATTCTGATTATATTCATTTTCAACTTCTGACAACAACCAAGGAGGTGAAAAAGAATCAAATCAGAAAAAAAGAGGCATCAATCACAGAGTGCATTTACATGGACATGAATATAATGTTAGGTGTTATTGTGGAATGTGTGTGTCAGTCACAGCTAGTATTTTTCCTACTTACAGTATATATATATTCAATAGAGTTCAGCACTTCAACAGACAGTGCAACTATTAGCTATCGAGGAGGCATATGAAAGGAAGAAACTGCAAGGCAGAGGACTGGGGCTGGAAAGTGAAGGTTGGGGGGGCTTCGTAGCCAGCTGTCAGGCTGCCGAAGGGGGCGAGCATCAGAGGGCAAGCCCAGCACAAGCTGATCAAAGAGCTTGCCAATGTCGCCAAAAGAAACAGTAAACTGTCTAACCGGAGAAAGCGTGGGTACCATGGGACACACACCCAGGTCTGAGGGCTGAGGGTGTCTTGTAATAAATGGCGCTATGAAACCAGGGTACACATCTGCTCACACTGATGGAAACATCACCATATAGTCAGCAGCACATTCACACTATCTAGCAGGCTTTTCCAACCCACTCAGGGCAGGTGCTGTGCTATACTGACAGGGATTGTAACTGTAGTAAGCAGAAGAGAAAATGAGGCTCAGATTATAAAGGGATGTTTTTTTTCCTGAATCACACTTCTGTGAGAGACTGACAGAAACTTAAGATGACTGATTTTGGCCTTATTTGTCTGACATCAGACTAACAGGCATCACAGTGGGTGTTTCATCCAAAAATAGTCCAGAGTTAAAGCCCTCGTAGACCTACTTTTTTTTTTTTTTTTTTAAATCAGCACTATTTATTAAATGAAAGTTAGAACACTTTCATTTATTTTACATGAGAGAGATTCTGAGGGCAGCTGTTGATGTGTTTTTTTTAACGTTACTAAACAACTGTCCATCAAATACGCTCAAACTATATCTACTGAGTGCTAATGAGACTGAGCAGCACAGGTTTTCAGTGGAAAAGTCTCAATTAGTAACATTTTTTTTGTCCTAAATTTTAATTTGATTTAGTCATTTTATATGAAGCCATGACAAAGTTACACCCTTGCCAAGGTGTCAGTCTTTTCCAGAGCAAACACAGAGAGAGACACACAACAGTTCACCCTCACACCTGGAAAAAAACCCCACACAATCAAAGTAAGAACTTCACACAGAAAGGCCCCAGCAGGGGGAACCTTCTTGCTGTAGGGCACCAGTGGTAACCACTGCACAATGCTGGCCATGAATACACCTCTAACCCAAAATTATTTACTTCTGCAAAAGAGTATACTATAAAAAGCATTATGCAGTCATGTTGCAGGCTCTGATTTGTCACCGACACTGCAAGCTGAATCCTAACAGTTTCAACAGACTGGTCGAATTTGACCTCTATGTTCTAGTTCAGTTGAAACAGAGGCATCTCCCCAAATTCAAATTCAAATTGCCAGCATGCTTGAGTTGTCTCCCTCCATTTTTTCCAGTCAAATGGACACCGAGCTGCAACAGCAGCGATCTCTCCCACTGAGACGCTGACACAATCACATAAATACTGATGTCCCAGTTTGAAATCCCATGGCAAGGTCACTTGCCATGGCACGCATCAATACAGTTCATTTTTATATATGAACACAGATATTCTGTGAGTTTTTTTTTTCCTCCTGTTTTCATTTAACTATTAAGAGTCAGACAACTTGACAAAATGATAGTTGGGACACTTTGAGCTGCAGAGAAGGAGACAAAATGGCTGGCAGAAAAACAATGAGACTGGCGGATTAGGCACAGCTTGACAGGATGCTCCTAAGAGATGAATGGGAGTGTGTGGCCGTCATGGGGGCAGTTGACCTCTGTGACAGCTGTAGGCAGAGGTGTGTGTGACTGTGTGTATGTGGGTGTGCATGTGTGCTTGAGACGCAGTCCCCGGGGTAAAGAGGATCAAAGGGAGATGGAGCGACTGTGACAGGAAGCCACATCAGCACAGCTGGCAGAGAGAAGCATATATGACGAAGGAAGTAAGGCGAATATTAGAGACATTAGAAGGGAAAAAAGGCAAAAGATAATCAGAGGAGAGAGAAGGACAACCACACCTTTTGGCTAGAATTAACTAATGATTGTTTTTACTTAATTATTGGTTTAAAGCAATGTAGCTGGACAGATTTTACACAATAATCAAACAACTAGACAAAAGTTATTTTTACATAAAGTAATTTTTATAAGTATACTTGAAATTTCCTTATTGTCACTCCCTTAAATTAATGGCCCATGGCCTTTTTTTTAAACAAAAGTTTTATTTTTGCCAAAATCATCATATTTTCTATATTTGGTTGAGGTTTTTTTTGTCTTTTCTAAAAATCCTGAAAAAAAATTACTTAGGCCATTATTTTAAGAGGTGACATTAAAGTACTGTGTCCAGTACTGGACACAGTACTTTAATGTCACCCTCTTAAAGTACTGTGTCCAGTACAAGTACTGAGTGAAACATTGTTACAGCTCTGTTGGGAAAACTATATAAAGGAGAGAAAATTCAATGTAAATTTCCCAAAAACAGCTCTGGAGAATTTTATCTATAATAACATATCCCATTTGTCAACCTGTTGATCATAAATAAAGCTCCTTTAAAATAGAGACACATGAGGCGATGCTTTTGCTGTATTTGGTCTCTGAAATCTTTTTACCAGCTATTAAACAATTTTCTGTGTGGCACAAAAATTAACAAGAAATGTCAGCACATTATTGCAAAGTACCCACATGTAGTATATTTTGTGCTTTTTTAGGTCAAAATTAGCCTCCCAAGAGACCAAATATTTCTATAACAACGTTGTGGCAGCTGATACATATACATTGCTGTGCAAAAGTCTTGAGCCACCCCTCATTTCTATATTTTGCTTCATAGAAACCAGACATTCTTCTAATTTTTTTAAGTGCTTTTAAGCAATAGTTCTCCAAGCTTTCTGAAGGTCTTTTAAAGTTTTCTTTGGACACTGGCTGCTCTTTCACTCATTTTCCATCTAGCCTTGTACCTGACCATTTTCAGAGACCAGCATTAAACCAACAAACATGACCTATGAATCATTAATGCATAAAAAAGGCACCTTACTCAAAGGATGAACCAGTGTTGTGTCTATACATAACAGGCAACTTAGCAAAAGAACCATTTTAATGGTATCTTTAGACAATTTGCTCCAAAGTAGCCTGTCACAAAAACACATAATTTGTTCCAATTTCTTAAGTTGAGTCTATGAAAAATGCCAAAAATAACACAGTTTGACCGAAACAGTATTTCTTCTGCCAAAAAGGTGATTTCCAAAGAGTTTTTAGCTAAAAACCTGTCATATCTCAACATGGTGTGCAGTCTGTCTGCACATTTGAGGAAGCTTGACAAGTGGAGGACAAAAAGCAGTACTGGCAGGACTTAATAATAAATAAAACAAAAAAAGGATAAAATAAACTATGCACAGCAGATGATCGGTATCTGAAAGTCATGTCCTTAAGAACATGACCTGAGAGATGCATCTGGCCCTTCAGTTGTTCCATCTACTGTCCACTCATCAGTAATGGCTGCAGTGTAAGGGTGGCTCTCAAGGAGCCATTCTTAGGGAAGGGAAAGAGGAAGACGAGGCTGAAGTACACCAAATTACACAAGAACTCCACTGAAAATCAGTGACAACAGGTCTTAAGAAGCAATGAATCCAAAAATGTGAAATTTCAGCACTAGATTAGAACATTTCAGAGGCTGAAACCATTTGGAAATTTTGCATTAGACTGTTCATGGAAGCTATTCTTTTAAAATTACTACTTTTATGTGAGTTAACTAATTGATTAAATTACTGATACAAACTTCAGTTGTATAACAAGTGGGAAATATCTGTCCTAATATGTCCTTAGACAAGAATATGAGTTTTGTATCTGTGCCGCTTCACCCCCAAATAAAAACAATACAGAAAAGAAGAATCAGGTATGAGCGAGGCAGAGGATAAAACTACCAGAAAGTCAGAGAGAAGCAGAAAAGTAGCAAGTATTCAGTGACCTTCACTGAGGAAACCATTCACATCCCATCGCCAAGGACAGGGACCAACACAAGCAGCATGTTTCCATTACATACACATTGTGTTGTGTATTCAATTCACCGGTACAATCAATTAAGAGCTACCCATCTGATTGATTGGAGCTAATTTACATGGCCATGCAGGATGCTAATGGTCGCTGAGGGAGTTCCAAAACACCCTGCCAAACACTAGCACTCCAAGGTCAAAACTGCAGCAAATTTATGTTGTGCAAAGCCAGATGAAGGAACAGCAGCTGCTGTGCACTGCCAGGACACTCGACTGTATTGATGTGACATTTAAGCCGCCAGCAAGGGCTGAAACAGTAGTGGGTGCAAGATTCTCTAACAAAGCATGTTTTGGTTATTCACAATTACTGGGCAAAAAAAAAAAATTCCACTTGATATTTGATTAAACACAGACTGACAGAGTGGGTCAGTCTTCTGATCCGTACAATCCTAGCATTCAGTTCTGAAGAGTTACTGCTGCAAAGGGGGTACTGTAGGAGGATTCGGAGAGGGTTAGGAGCCAGGCAAAGCATTAATTTTCACTGTTTCCATTTTCAATTCTCTAGAGCCATATGGGGTGGCGTCAAGCTGGCAAAAGAACAAATAACAATTTGACGCCAGAGACCAGGACTCACAGCAGCAAGGGAAGCAAAAAGAAGTATAATCCACAAGAGAGAAAAAAAAAAAAAAAAAAAAAAGTTCCTTTTAGTCATTTCCAGAAATGAGCCCATAGTGATTCGGCAATGGGATGAGATGTGTGAATTTGGAAAGAGAAGGTGTCAGGACAAGGGGACAAACCCTGACACCACTAGTGAAACAACTGCCAACGATGACAGGGCATTAATCAGCCAACATCCACGATCACAATGAGGGAAGCGTGTATGCACACCATACAGCCCAGACTTTATTTATTTATTTATTTTATTAATTTTATTTATATATATATATATATATATATACACACACATACACACACATACACACACTGTCAGTCACTCTGACTTTTCTATTTACAAGTCATGGTCTGGTCTAATAGGAAATGGAAAAAATATTTCTCCTAGAAGATAAACAAGGCACAAAAAAATTGCTTTTGTAGGTGACACAACTGAAATTGGCTATAAACTAAAATTCAGTCTCATCTCATTCAACAACAACAAAGAACAATGCCACAGTGCCATGACAACAAGGATATCTCAGAGTGCTGAACACTATTTGACAGCTAATCAACGAGAGGAGAGCTGTCAATAGGGTTGATGGACATTGGTCATTCTGCTGCACTGCAGACAGACTATGGTGATGGGCAGAGATATGACTCAGTCTGCCAGGATTCCCATCTTCAATCCAGCGGGAGTGCAGGCTGATAATCAAAATCTCTGTCAGGGGTCACTGGGTTGATGAGTGTGTGTGTTGGGTGCTGGGTGCAAATATTAGAGGGAGGGGAAAAAAAAAAAAAAACTCCACACATATAAAGAGAAGGGGGAGGGAGTCAAAACAGAGTGCACCAAGAAATGAAACCAAGTAGCAGACAACACAGCTTTAACGGCGAGTATCTCTCTAAACGGTTTTATTTTTTTGAATAGAGAGAGATTATAATTCATAAAACACAGAACAGACACAAACTCAATTTATAGGCCACTCTTATGTGAGCGGGCACGTTTCTAGAGCAGTCTTCAGCTAATTTCCCAGAGTGTCGCTGGCTATTGAGACCCCTCCTGTTTCCAATCATGACACTCAATAAGCGTCTGACAGGGCTTGGGCCTTTGGTCAGCTTCATTTCTTTCGGCCAACTAACTGTGACTCCTTTGTTCACACTAAGGCAATGTCAGCCAGTGATGTTTCCAGCAGCAGGACCCAAAGACTTCTTTTATATTTTACCATTTACTCGGTTCAGCTGGATTTGACCTCTGCTATCAACACCAATAGTTTAGTGTCTGTCGACATGAAAGAGACAGGAAAAAAGTCAGAGCGAAAGACAGCAGTTGCAGCTCTACTCTGGCTACTGAAGCCTGAATCAGGAGCATTTCAAACACATCTATCCATGACAAATGAATCAGCAAAACGATCATTTTACTTGTTTTTGTTTCTTTTGTTTTTTTAAATGGAAGTGCTGACCACTGTTCTCCGTACTGCTCAAAACAGCTGCTCTAATCCTGAGGTTTGAGGTTCAAAATCCCAAAACCACTTGGACACTTGGTTAAGCAACTGAAATTACTCAGCCTTCATTTAAGCACTGAAAGCCACAGTAATTTAACAGTAATTTGGTAATAGGTATCATCCATTTTCTGGCATCATTGGGCAAAAATCCATAATAATCATGAATTTGATATAAGTGGTCTGACAAAAAAAAAAAAAAAAAAAATGCCTTCTGCACCTGCTCTGGGCTCAATCTCTAGACCTAAGAAAATCCAACCAATTTTGTGATAATTTTTTTTTTCGTCAATAAAAAGGGTTTTTTTTGTTCCTACTGGCTCTTCTACAAATAAAATTGTGCACGGATTTCACTTTGGATGGTGCAAATCCTGATTCAATAGTGAAAAATCCCGCAGGAAAAGTTGGTATTTACACATTCATAATAACTGTGTAAACCGCAAAGTTCACATAAAAACGTGACTTATCAAAAGGAGATCTAAAACAGTGTATGAGAATAAATGGAAAAAAAAAGTCAATGCCACAAAATTTTGTGATAGGGCCTCAGTTTGCTGTTTTTCTACTTGAGTAACAGGGTTCTAGTCGCTATCACTGCAATTAGCAAGTGGGGGCGCACCCTGCGCACTCCGCCCCGTCGCCAATACCAGTCTTTTTTTTCCTCACTCTCTAGATAGCTGCACTATAGTATTACCTCACCACAATTTGCAAACTACCACCAGGCATGGCCAGTTTTATTCACAATGTACAGGCGGGATCTCACAATGGTCCTGCTCAGGCTTGATTTCGAGGAGCTACAGAAAGCAAAATGGTGACCAGTGTCAACATAAAGGGGAAGAAGAGGAGAAAGGGAGCGCAAAGGACAATTTCAGGTTTCCTATTAAGCATAAAATCCCAGGAGCTGTGAGAGGCCTTGGAGAAAAAAACTGCACTTCTCAGCAAAATATTACCTACTGCTGTCATAGTTAGTGGCTTGCATTTAAAAACTTGATAGTCCATGATGACAATGTGATGATGGATATTCGAAGTAGGAAGTGTTGTGTTAGCTGATCGGATTGATAAAACACCTGGATTATGTTTATGTGATTTCTGCAAACCCATTAGTGGAAGGAAACGGCACTCTGGGACACGCTGAATGGATGATATTGTAAGTGTAACTCTTCTGGTTTGTATGCAAAAAAGAACTGTTGCTCTGTCGATCTAATAAAGCCTGAATTAGAGTTCTGCGTCGATCCTACGTACATAACCGGAAATCCCGTCTGAACCCTACGCTGTAACACAGTTATCCTCAAATCCAGGCCTCGAGGTCCGGTGTCCTGCACCTTTTAGATGTGTCTCTGCTTCAACACACCTGAATCAAATATAGAAGTCATTAGCAGGACTCTGGAGAACTTGAATGCATACTGAGGAGGTAATTCAGAAATTTTTTTCAGGTGTGTTGGATCAGGGACACATCTAAAAGCTGCAGGACACCGGGCCTCAAGGCCTGGATTTGAAGATCCCTGCTGTAACATATGACATAACCAGACCTTCAAATCTTTATTATTTCTGCCTACAGCTTCTTTAAAGTGAAAGAAAATTTTGCTCAACAGTCACATTTTGCTCAGAAGAAATGCTGTTGTATTAAATAGTCTGCTTTTATTTTAAGTCATGATCTCTCTGAGGCACTGCAAGATGAGTTTAGACAGTACGCCTATGACTAAGACTTACTGTACGGAAGAAGTAACTCTTAAATGCTTATTATAAACAGTTATTAAAATGACATGGTGATACCCATTAAGCACAGAATATGCTCTAGAGAGACACTGCATAGACTTCATGAAGCATCTACTATGTAGACAAAGGGGCTTTTTATTAACAAAACTGTTTGTGCTGCACCATTTAATTTATTAAATTAACATATTTTAGCCTGCTACTACTCAATCTTACTGAAATATCATTATCAAAATAAGGTTGTTGTTGGTCTTCAATCCAAGTCCATTACTCATTCTTCTTTTAGCTCTGTTTTTCCTTTCCACCAGTTCCTCAGGGACCTATCTGGCTATTAGATCCTAAATGTTCCAATATATTCTGTAGCAAGAGAACCCAGTTAGGGCGTATCATCACTCAGACTGAAAAATATCTTTGTCTGATGAGATGTTCACTGTGTCTGATTAGCTTGCTGTCTTTCACACCACATGATCCCATCAGAACAAAATGACTTTGGATCACTCTTTGAGCCGCACCAATAGCACAGTCTGCTTTTCTGTCTTCTATGTTAGAGCTCCACATTGAGGAAGTTGTCACATGACGGAGAAGTTAAAAAATAATTTTTGACATGTGTTTCACATGTAGCATCACCCGTCATCAACTGTGATACATGAAACATGCATATCAATATCAGCTGTCATACCAAACACTCGTTTTTTGGTCTCAACACCCTACATCTTCCTGATTGCTCTCTTTTCATGGTAATGGTATCCAGTTTGAACCTGGAAAAGATTGTTAAACAATGAGCTGAACCTGGAGAAATGAGGGTTAATAACTTAATTTTGCCAATATATGACTGGCCCACTCTTACCAGCAACCATTTCTACACATACTATAAAAATAGACTAAAAGTAAGAAAAAAAACAAAGAAAAAAGACCCAGGAAAATGTTACGACTTAATGCAATTTACCTGTTCAGCTATTATCTGGCCAATCATTTTCACAATTGCATTAGGCAAAGCTCCACTGCATCTGCTTAGATGTATGCAATGTTCAGTGTTTCCCAGTCAGTAACGCAGTATGGCATGTGAATAATGCTATGCTAGAGGAGCGTTATATAAAACTAAAGAAATGGCAGCAAACACAAAACTAATTGGACGATCCATTCCCCACATTTCATTTGAGGAATGTGGGGAATTCGCTTGTGAAACTGAGCATCATGCAGCCCATTTACATATGCAGGAACTAATTAAAACAGGCAAAGAAAGGCTAAGCAATACACTCTATTTACAAAGTGACATTTTAGGTTTCCAAAGTGCAATCCCACACAGTCATGCCCCGCAAATAGTGTGTACACATCAATAGAAACGTGTCCGTTCTCTGCTCTTTAAAACACGAGCTGCTCACAGAGCTGAACCCCAAACGTAATCACCCATAATGTCTACTCTTGCTTGAGGCAAAAATTAATGTGGATTCTTTACTTTTGTGAAGAATAAGTTGAAGTGGAAGTATAAAAATTGTATTTTTTAATAGTCTCATAATGGAGAAAAGAGAGGGATACAAGACGAAAGCCGTGCCATTCTGAATGCACGGCGCACGTTCTAAAGGTGGAGTGAGGAGGAAAAGGTGTTCATTTGTGAAGGTCGACCCGAGTCAAAGTCACAATTCATCTGGGAATGAGGTGAATGCACAATTCCTTTCCACAATCCTGCCTATCCATTCTGCTGGATTTCATGGTGGCCCCTCCACACCGAGACCAGGAGGCAGTTGCATTTCACACTTAGAGACGTCACCATGGAAACGGCACAAAGACATCTGTTGGTGGATGTTGCACATAACTTTCTGTTCTGTGTCCAAATTAAGGAGGAGCATGGACACACTTTAAAATAAAAACAATAAAAAAAGAATCAAAACACAAGAGCAAGAAAAAAAAAAAAAAGTCTGCCTACGCAGCAACATAAGAGTTGAAAAGAATGAAAAGTTGCACAAAAAATATGTGAGAAACATTTCATTTGTAGCAACATAGGCTTTACTGATGTGGTTTTGAGTGTCCCCATCTGACCCTGGTGCTTGTATCAGCCTCTTACCTGATGGATGATCTCAGACACTGGCAGCTGGTCCGTGTATGAGTACACCTCTTTTTGCCCCTCTCCATTCACAGGACTGAAACACAAAACAACTCTCTTTGAGCATTTACTCAAGAAAGTAAATTGCACTCATACATCTGGCTTTTGTTACGTGAAACACCATTATTCAGTGATGAAGAAAAGCTGTCAGGAAGAGGAACAGACTCACTGTCTCTGCTGGCAGAGTGTGTAGCTGAGGTGTGTGACTGACATATCATTCCGGGGCTGAGTCAATTGCATGCAATTTGATGCAAATGACCTCCCCTTTTTCCCCTACTAGATAAATTAATGAAAGTTAACCTGAAACATCAGATGAATGTCAAAATCATCTTTAAAATATGGGATTGGAACTGATCCCATGCACACCTCTACCCATTACAATGTAATTTGTTGATGATACACTATCTAAAATACATACTTTGAGCAGCCCACTCACCACATTTTCACTAAAGAATAAGCATTAGAAGGGCTCCAAACTCCTGAGCTCTCTGTACTATCCACAATGCACTCTGCAACAGTTCTTCTAAAACCCCAGTGATCATCGATGTAGAAATCAATGAAAGTCAGAGGCAGCTTCAGATTCACCTTTAACACTCACATGGATCGGTTTCATATTTGTCGTTTGCTGGTGTTTGTTGTTTCCGCACCACACCAGAAATCAGATTATTGTGGATCTTCATTTTAGAGATCTGACACCACCAATGCTCACGCTGTGCTCGTCTTGTTTGCCAGTTTACAAACAAAAGATTTGTGTCACATTTTAAAATTAACTGAGAATACAAACTGGAAGTTTGGAAGGGCAGCACGGTGACGTAGTGGTTAGCACTGCTGCCTCACAGTTAGAATACCATCTGGAAGGCCTGGGTTCGATTCCACCTTGGCCCAGGCCTCTCCCTCTCTCTGTGTGGAGTTTGCATGTTCTCCCTGTGCTTGCGTGGGTTTCCTCCGGGTACTCCGGTTTCCTCCCACATTCCAAAAACATGCACTTAGGTTAGGTTAATTGGCTACTCTAAATTGCCCATAGGTGTGAATGAGAGCATGAGTGTGAAAGGTCGTCTGTCCCTCTGTGTTGGCCCTGCAACAGGCTGGCGACCTGTTCAGGGTGTACCCTGCCTCTCGCCCTATGACAGCTGGGATAGGCTCCAGCCCCCCCGCGACCCTTAACAGGATGTGCGGAAGCGAATGGATGGATGGATGGATGGATGGACAAACTGGAAGTTTTTAATTTGTAAATGCTCAGTCTGTTTTTTCTCTCAATTGCCTTGACTTATCAACCAAAGTTACACTATACAGCCAAAAATATTCACTCGTCTGCCTTTACACGCATATGAAGTTGAGTGACATCCCATTCTGAAGGAGTGTTTATAGGGATTTTTGACCATTCTTCCAGAAGCACATTTGTGAGATCAGACACTGATGTTGGACGAGA
Source organism: Archocentrus centrarchus (assembly GCF_007364275.1). Lineage (NCBI taxonomy): Eukaryota > Metazoa > Chordata > Actinopteri > Cichliformes > Cichlidae > Archocentrus > Archocentrus centrarchus. The sequence goes on along the minus strand of NC_044362.1, from coordinate 26,564,324 downwards.
AGGCCTGGCTCACAGTCTCCACTCTAATTCATCCCAAAAGTGTTCTATTAGGTTGAGGTCAGGACCCGGTGCCAGCCAGCCATGTTCTTCCACACCAAACTTGATCATCCATGTCTTTATGGACCTTAATTTGTGCACTGGCGTGCAGTCATGTTGGAACAGGAAGGGGCCATCCCCAAACTGTTCCCACAAAGTTAGGAGCACAAAATTGTCCAAAATGTCTTGGTATGCTGAAGCATTAAGAGTTCCTTTCACTGGAACTAAGGGGCCGAGCAAACTCCTGAAAAACAATCCCACACCATAATCCCCCCCTTCACCAAATGTTACACTCGGCACAATGCAGTCAGACAAGTACTGTTGTCCTGGCAACCGCCAAACTCAGACGCATCCATTGGATTGCAAGACGGAGAAGATGGAGAAGATTAATCACTGCGAGAGCACATCTCCACTGCTCAGATGGAGTGGTGTAAAGCGGAGTGCTTTGCACGACTTTTGCATACTATGCGCCTCAGCATCCACTGACTGCATGCCCTACCACTTCATGGCAGAGTTGCTGTCATTCCCAATTGCTTTCACTTTGTTTAATACCTCTAACAGTTGACTGTGAAATATTTCGTAACGAGGAAATTTCACAACTGGACTTGTTGCACAGGTGGTATCCTATCACAGATACGCTGGAATTCACTGACCTCCTGAGAGTGACCCATTCTTTCACAAATGTTTGTAGAAGCAGTCTGCATGAATAGGTGTATGGCTTTATAAACCTGTGGCCATCAAAGTGATTGGAACACCTGAATTCAATGATTTAGATGGGTAAGTGGGTGAAAGCTTTTGGCAATATAGTGTGTTAGAGGGGATCCTCTACATGACATCAACATACCGTACCATTCTGGTTTACTTTATTCAGCTTTGTCTTCACTTCTCAGTTTTAAAAAGATGATACTGGAAACCAGCAGACACACCTTTAGTATTTCAGACTGACGGACATACATACATCAGGTATCCATCACTCTGAAAGAATCAAGCTAAATCTGGTTGCTCTGAAGGACAAACTCTGAAGTCCACACTTTTGAGCAATCTCATAAATCATTGAATCTGTGAGACGATCAGTCTGGATTGGCTATGTGCCACTGAACTTCTAAAACCCCAATAAAATCATTTGAAGCCACTAACTTAGAGATATTTCTATGACCAAACTGTGTGTAAAGGGCAAAGGCAGCTCCTTTGCAGGCTGCAGCACCATGCACTATAAACACACACATACACACATATACGCACATACCCCAACACTCTGCTCTTAGTGACAATGAAGGGGAGAAACAAATGTTCAAAAATCTGGTAACACTTCACTTGATGTTGTTTTAAGCACATAAAATGTATGTATGACAAAAGCTGCGCCTGTTAAGTAGTTTTCTCAGTCACTGTTGGGGGTTTGTCTGAATGAATGCACGGGGTACATCAGTGTAAAAGTCACCCATGTCTGAATGACAGAGTGAAATCAGCAGGGTTGAAAGTTGCAATCAAGTCTGAGAAAAGCTTCTGTTACAAAGTCAAACGGGGTCAGAGCTAAGGTTTCCTGTCAAGTGGCGGTTCAAGAGAGTGACTGTCTTTCAGGGCCACATCTCCCCTGTGAGCCATTATGACACACTTCCAGCCACTCGATGACTGAATAAACTTGCTTGTCTATTTGTGCCCTTCTTCACTCCAAGTTACTTTTGCTCATCATTTTTCTCTCTGGCTTTTGCTCTCTTGACATTTTTTTTTTTTTTTGATACAGTCTCTTCTCAACATATCTATGAGGTACGGCAGAAGGTGTTCAGACAAAAGGACACACAGACAGTATAAAACAGTATGTGCTAGTAAGCAGAGAGACAACTTCCTGTTGGGCCACACTCTTTCTGCCACCAGAAACGTGACTAAAAGCACCAACGCGTCACCGCTGGGATCTTCCCCCTTTTTTTCTGAATATGAGAAATGAACTCTAATTCAATTCAAACTACTTTCCACTTTATTTTCCATAAAGGCATTTTTGGAGAGGAATTATCAATCCACTCAGCTTATTCTAATGGATGTGCCTGCATTCATCCCCCACCTCTAGCTCTGGAATCAATGCTGTCTCCAGCTGCAGTCTGAGGTCAAACAAATTTCTTTTTTCTTTTTACTGTGCCAGCAGCACAAGCAGTTTTTACAGACACAATCCAGCGCTGCAGGTCACAAAATACATTAAGTTTATTTTATAACTCAATGGGATATGAATTCAGCTTAATTTGATAGTTGTAATTACTCTGGGAGCCGTGTAGCCCAAAGGAGAACGTGTTACGGTCAACAATCAGCAACGGTTGAGAGTGAGTAACTACACAGTGTCATTACAGTTTAAGCTTATATATAATGCTGCGGAAATAGGGGGTCCATTAAAACGTCTTCTCCATCAAGTGTCATTCACTTAATGTAAGAGCCTGTTCTGAGGAAAAATTGATGTTTAGAAATGCATGAGAGGATATAAGAGCGAGAGAGTAAAAAGCGAGCTAGAAAATGAGACAGGCATGTACACTCGCACACATGTACACATCTTCTCTAAATGTCCTCCTCCACTTGTCTGAGAGGCAGAACGAGCTGACAAAAGTGGATTAAAGCGGCACTATATTTAATAACAGCTTGTTTCCGAGGACATCTGTGATCTTCTCTCTGTGGGAACACACGGAGCTCACTACAACCCATTTTCAGGTCTTATGAAACACAATTTTCTAACTTTCGCAGTGACATCAGGACAAAGGTTTCATAAAGATCCAGTTTCTGACATCTCTTAGTGATTGCTTTTTGAGATGATCCAGAAGTGAAAAGCCAATTCATGGGATTTAACGCTCTTAAGGGAGGCAGCATGGTTACTTTAAGCAGGGCTGTAACTAAAGAACCATTTTTATTAAGAATCTTCTGTTTCTTTTCCTAATCGACACGTTCATATGAAAAACACTAACAGAATATGCTACATTTTCTTGATTATTTGTTGTTTCAGGGGGGTGAACTACTACACCCATTACTGTAGCTGCACTGCAGCCCTCAACTTTTCTGAACATCATCCCAGCAGAGACGCACAGGAAAACATAAATATCAGGATTGGGCATCACTGTAGCAATAGCACAGCTAATGGTCTGGTGCCTCCTGCATGCTCTATCCACACAACTCCCTCACCTAAACTACAAAGAGTATTTCCAGTGGTGCAAACACATTTGAAGAGGACTATCACCTACTGTTTGCTACATGTGACAAACTGTGGAAAATATGCAACCTATTTCTACCAAACCTGCCCAAAGATTATGTGTGAAAAGGGCTCATCACAGGACAAAGAAAAACTGGTTCCAGCTTCTCGCTTCTCAAAAAATAATTTGTTTTTCATAAAAATAGCTGAGCTGAAAGACCTAAAGAACAGTCAATTTTTTTTTTTTTTTGTCAAGCAACAAAATCAAACAATTGACTGATCTTTTTACTGCAGAAGGTAAGTGATGTTAATAACACCTGGAGCACACTCGTGATGCCCCCCCACCATAGTAATAATTGCAGACTCAACTGCCTTATTGTCTGGCACTCTTGCTCATCTTTCTTGGGTTCAAGTATAGAGAGACACTTGGCATTTTAAATAGGTATCTCTGCATAAATCTGGACTTTCTGTTTCTGAAATCTATCAGCCCCACAAACAGTTACTGTAAAAATTAAACCTCTTCGTACTGACACAGCCATTAGAATATTTAATCACAAAAAGAAAAACAGAGCATATCGAGTGTAAGACTTTGCACTATTGTCAAAAATTGCTTTTTAAATGTTGTTTCATGGGTAATTATAAACAAACCGCCTTTGAATAATCTAACTGCATTACATGTAATATTTTACACGGGTAAAACCTTGCAGACATGTCGCACTCTTCCATTCACAAAGACCCATTTGAGAGTTTTTAAACATCTTTACTGGTTAAATTACCAGTAATCATTTATTAATGCCAACACTGATGACTACATTAATTTAAATTATTGCAGTAATGAGGTCATGGTTATTATTTTCACATGTGTGTCTTGCAGTTCTCCCATTGCTAACATGATGCCCAGACCTAAGAGAAGCACTGAAAGCAACCTACTGTTGCAGCATTATCAACCAAGTACAAAATGACAGTAAATCTCGTTAGCCTTCCCAACGTCAACAAAGTACAAAGATGCTGCAAGCACTTTGGTGAATCAGTAAACTTGGTGCTGTTAAACTTCAAATGAATCAGGGGATTGCTGCTTCTTACATCAGAAATGGAGATAAAAGTCTCTCTCTAGGACTGAATTAGGCCAACAGCTAGCTCAATAACATTGTGTTGATGTTTCTGTGGTGCATGAGGATCAGCAGGCCTAATGTGCTGGCTGTAATCGATATTAAAGTAATAGGGGAAGTTGTGTGCAATGAGTAACTTGCCCGGGGCCACAAACAGCCAATGACTAAAATCAGTATTGCAATAGCCTCTAATTACTAATTAGCAGCCAACCACATTAGATTCTTTAATACTTCCCAGTGGTTCAATTAAAACTCAGTTAATGAAATTAATACAAACAGTAGGGGGGAGTGATGGTATTATCATTAATAAAGTTTAATTCCCATCGAGTCTTTTGGTTGAGCACAGTAAACACCTGTTCCTGCAGCTTAGAGAATCAGTGTATGGAAGGCTGTTTGCATTAGCTTTGTGCTTCCTAAAACTCCTGAAGATTGTGCCACAGTGGCATTAGCGCACCTTTGTGAGAAAGCAAGCTATATATCATGAGGCACAGAGGCAAGGTTTGACAGCTGTCTGCAGCCATCTAGTGGCTGAGCCTATTTATCACAGCAATGTAAGAATGCACGAAATTGGACCTGGATATCTGCAATTCACCACAGGGCAGCGCCACAGATAATCTAAAGCAAACACTGCTCATTACTCACTGCCACTTATGAAGAGAGGCTGCATTAAGCCTGAAGGCAGACAATGAAGAAGTCTAATTATGAGCTCCCCTTTGCTCTGAAATAATGCTTTAAGTGCTGTTATTGATTATAAAAGTAGTAAATATGTTCTAAATGAGCTGCATCATTACCTCAGACAAACATGTCATTGGTCATCAGGTCTGAAAACCCCTACATGGTAGTCAAAGTGATATCCACTGAGTGGTTAGGTCATATAGAAACGGGCCAATCAACACTTTAGCAGAGAGATCAATAATACTTATGTGAGGCGTTCTAAACACAAATCAAAGTCTGGTTAGTTGGAAACTGAACACAAAATGAATTAGGCTGCTGGCAAAGAGGCTGGCCTAAATGAAGGGATTTCAAAAGGGTTGTCCACCCCACCACAACCACCACTCCGTCCAGCACATGCAACATTCAGAATTTGACTAACCAGATTTTTCTACAAAAGCTAACATTTCTATTGCAATGACGATCAGATTGATTATTGGAACTAATTTAAAACTAATGTAATTTCAGCGTTCTTAAAGGTACGTTTGGTAATTGTGTTCTGTAGACTTAAAACTGTCACCACCAGGGGGCAGTCTTTGGTACCAGTGGCCATTTCTTTTTTTCCCCACCCCCATTTACTTAAGAGGCTTTGCCTTTTGCAGGCCTACATTGTAAATAAGGCTTTCTTAATGACTGGTTTGGTTCAATACAGATGACATTGACTTGCTGCACCATCTTGTGGTAAAAATTGGCATGACATGAAACTACCCAAGTTCCCAGCCCAAGTTCAACATTACTTAATATCCCTTCAGTACTGTATATACAGATTTTTTTCAGACAAAGTCAAAGCAGTAATTTCCTCACATTCTGTTGATAGCTTAAGTTCATTTAAACCTATTTTTAAACACCATCTTCACTAGGGAAAACAGTTGATGGAGACCACAGCACAATCAAAATTATTGTGACCATGTGTAATGAACTTGCAGTCTCATTGCCTTAGAAATGGTTGCTTCGAAGATGGGGGTCTTCAAAGATCTGCGACCACTCCCAATTGGTCCGTCGAGGTGGTGATAAAAATGCAATAAGACTGAGTCGATCTGCTATCATTCTCCAGTTGAATGGGGTTAATTACAAATGTAATCTGGTAATACAGTGATCTTAAAGGAAAATTCACATTAACTACTCATAACTAATCAGAGTCCATTCAGAAACTCTTTGAAACTGAAATTCTTCCACAAACAACACAGACAGAACAGCAGTTTAACTACACATAACTGTTGGGCAACTTTTATACAGAATATGAACACATCACACTCACTGTTGCAAACCATCTCAGATTGCCCACACATTGCAATCAGTCTGTCAGCATTTATAAATTGAATGGCAATTATTTACAAACCTTCGCCAATTGATCTAAGAGTGATTGCAGTCAGTACACATCAGGCTGTAATTGTCTAGAGACAGGTTCTTACCCTCAATCGACTTGTGCAGTCGTCTTATGATCAAAAGCAGTCATTAGGGGTATTGCACGCTTAAACTGATATTCTTTTGCTGAATCCAAAGAAATTCGTTTCAATCACCAGGCAACCACTGATTTTTCCTACTGTGAGGAGGTTGCAGTCCAATTTTTACTCTAGATTGAGTGAGCCATAACTTTAGTGGCATTTTCCCATTGACAGAAAAACAAGTTCAGCTTACTTCTCCTCCACTTGCTTGATGGGGTCAGTCAAGTTGATGGCTTCCATGGTGAGTTCAACTTTGCGAACACTACCAAAGAAATCTGTGATGAGAACACTTCCTGGATCCCTCAAGAACAGGTCAGTGCGGTGACCCGGGGTGGACACACACTGACTCTTTGGACACACTTTGAACTGAAGAAACAGAGAAAGCACAAACTTCATATTAGGAATATGAAGCATTGTTTAAAATTAGTGGTTTCTGTCACATTAAAAGGTCTATTTGGGAACCGATCAGGAAGTCTGCTGACTTAGCCGCTAAGGGAAACTGACAATTTTCTGGATAGCAGATAACCGATATTCTTATTGGTTGATGGTATTCTGACTACGCGTGGACTACAAATGGAAACCAGGAAGTTTCCAGTACCAAACATTTTTCCCCTTACATACAGATTGTTTTTGCAGATTAGTTAAACAAAGTTAAACAAAAATGAACATAAATACTATCTGTTCAAATGTGAATACTGTAGGCATTTACTCAGAATGATAACAGCTTTAGCAAAAGCATAAATTACATGGTATAGGTTAACCCTGCACAGAGACATAATACAAAATTTCTTCCTTTTTTGCATCACCAACTATAAGTTCCAGTTGTAGCTAGTATTGAGCTGCACCACACATGGTTGCTTTGAGAGGTGTTATAATATGTGACACTGTGAAAAGCAGATTAGAGGCAGTGAGCCTGACATTTGTGCGTGTCCTTGTCAATTACAATTTTTACTGTGCTTGTTATGTTACCACTTTTGGATTAATCCTCTTATGTGTTCATCAGTGTGTTGTTCGACTGAGTTTTCTGCTTGAAAAGAAATATAAAATCATACAACTGAGGTCAACATTGTCTCCATCAGCCAAACAGCACTTGAAAAGCACAGCAAAGGGCACACCTTTGCAGCTTGGATAAGAAAAAAAAAAAAAAAAAAAACCTCCATGGGCTCGTCTAGAAAATCCATAGTATTGATCCTTAATTCCCTGAAAAGGCACAACAGTGAAGCTACAGAAACAGAAAAATTGGAGGAAAAAAAAAAAAAAAAGCACTCAGAACAGGCCGAGTGCCAGAGTAACGATCTGCGGTGCTTTGAGCACAACTCCTGGTGACGCAGATGAGGAGTGGTCCTTGTGACCTGGAGCTCTGCAGGAGTGTAAAAGATGAAAAAGGAGGTGGTGCTGAGATTGAGTTATGGCCCGAAGCAACGTGTCCTCACTATTTCTGTCCTCATGTGTCAAAGGCCAACTACTGCAACACCATATCAGATATTCTGTTTCAAGTGTGGCCTCTGTGACTTTCATCTGACTTCTTTAGGACCACGGACAGAGGAAGAGAACAGGACAGGAGAGACACTGCTTTGGGCATCATAGGCGCTGACCCCAAATGCTTTCATTAAAAAGTCTCCTGACTGAGTTTTCAAAATCAAATCCACACTATTAACTGTAACAAATTAGTGCACACAATACTATTATGTTTACATCATTTTCAAACACCCCTAAAGAGTTTTTAAAGAGTATAATAAGAAATGTCATCTTCTGCTCTTCCTGCAATTTCCCAAAATTTTGCCAAACAGGTATGTAGAAGATGTGACCATACACACAAGTTAACACAGGCTCACCAGATCATTCATGTTGGTTTTGCTTGCAGGATGAATGTCTTCAAGGAACTCCAACAGGTAGAAGGTGTAACGATCCATTAAATGGACTCCTATGGCCAAATCTGGCTGGTGCTAGAATGAGACAGGTTTAAAAAAAATGTATAAGATAAGAATAGTTTCTGGAGTCGGTGCTGTGGTGGCATTTTTACTTCTGGCTCAGAACTCAATCCCCCAGTTTTTTACACATTGAAACAATTCACATATTAGTATTTTCCATTATTTATTTTAGAGCATATTTAGTTATTTAACAGAGGTTTAGCCTTTAATTTCATTGTTGGTTATATAAGTAAAATACCCTGAATAAGACAAACGAGATAAGCAGTTTAGAAAAAGGATGCATAGTTTTTGTAACCATGCAACAACTCTTCAGGATTAAATAAGTACTCTATCCATCCATTAATCCATCTCTAATAACAGACTTTTTCAACCTCCTGTGGGAGTGGAAATGGAAAATGTAAACAGCACTGACGTATCAGTTCCTATTTAAATCCGATATTCACTCTTGTTTTAAGCTCCACTGTGGTCTCTAACAACTCCTCAGGGAAGTATCTGGCTCTCGTATTGCTTGATGCTCCAAGATGTTCACAAGCTAGTCTCTTACTCTGTCTGCTCTTCATTGTGGAGCAGGTAGGGTACAGTGGGTGTTTTAAGCCTTTCCACTGGAAGCAGCTTTGACCAAAATGATACTATGAGAGCAGAAAACGTGAAACAGACCAATAATATTGTGGGCCAGAAAGCTAAACACTGTGCTAAAAGATATATTTATCTTTAGCTTCAGTTCATCATTACAGGTGTACCTTTAATGTTGTGATTTCATATGTTTTGATACATTTGATACATTTCATTAAAAGATACATTAAAAGTGTCCACAGTACTAGATATAGATCACAGTTTGGAGTCATCAGCTGATAACATCACAGTTTAAAAAAAAAATGAACTAAATGCAAAGCACAGTTCAAAGGACACTTATGGTGCTTTCCTTTTTCTGTCATATATATGCTGTTACAATGGTGGATGTATTAGTATTAAAATGGGCAAAGTTTTCAAAAAATGAGGGGCTCGAATGCACAAGCAGTCCCTGTAAGCACTAAGCTCATGCTTCAGACTAAAATAGTTTGTTTGCAAAGTGAAGACAATCTGAAGAAAGATAAAAAAAAAAGCTTGTTTCAGAAGGCGAATGCACCGAGGGGCTGCACCGAGGGCCAGGATAAGACAAAAAGGGATTATTCTTAACTGTTAATCATGCAAAGATACTCTAGAGTCCAACAATAAAAAAATATAAAGCCACTGGTTTATATGGTGCATTCATTTCTCTCTGTTTTTTGTAAACTGATCAGCCCACAGGTTTCAGGAAAAACTAATTATTACAATGTTTTGGATATTATTAATTATGCCAGTCCAGTTATTCTTAGTTGAGGGTTCAGTTTTCAGCCATTTACAGATTACTGCTTTCTTACTGGCTGCAAGCAATATCCTTAATAAAAATTGATCTTTTATGGGTAAATTGCTCGGAGTATTACTCAAATAAACTATGCAGAAAGAAAAGTCCATCTATCTTCCAAATACAGTTTGTTTTGCCCTTGTTATCTCCCCCAGTATGTCAGTGGTCTGACAGCTGTTCTCTACACTTCCTCCAACTAAAAACACTCATTTCACCCGTCGGGACATACTTAATTTTAGGGGCTATGAAATATCTTTATTAGGTTTTGCCAGCAGAATTATCCCCAAGCACCAGAGTTGGCAGAGGTCAGCTGAATCAGATACATATTCTGCCGATGATCACCTGAAATGGAAACCCCAGACTCTTCCTCCCACTAAGATTTCAATTTATTAAATGAATTTTTTTCACTGATTGGACACTTGAATGTAGACTGGAGTCTTGAAACAAGTTTCTTATTACTGTTGGTTTTATACAGGTCAGTAAATAAGTCTATTAAATTGGAGTCCTTTTTAATTTCTAAATTTGATTTCATCATTAAAATAAGCTCTGACCTGATAAAGATCACTTTCCCTCAGCTGTAAGTTTCCTGGATTTTCTGAAAACTATGCAATTCTCCATCTGATGAGACTGAACAACAGGAAGCACCAGAAACAGGAAACCTCGCATCAATCTCGATGTGAAATCTGGGTCAAACGTGATCCATTTTGGTATTCTGGAGTGCCTTACATTCCTTTAACCAAATTCTGACTGGTCCCTTAGACGACTGCTTTAGCCTCTCAGCGTCTTGTCATGTTCGCATTTTACTGACACTTTCACTTTGTGTTGTCATTTATTTAAAAAAAATTTCTAATGGATTTTTATTCCTATGTTCAGCACTTTGGTCAGTGGTGCTTCATAAATAAAGTTGGCTTGGCTTGTCTATATAGTTTTGTTTCCAGGAAGAGATTGTAGCAGTGTGTCTAGTTGTGAGATTTCTATGGTCTTCCATTTTGTGACATAACCCCCGACTTTCTTAATTATTATTTTATTTGAATGCAGTGCATCAGGTTTGGTTTTGGTGTCTGGTAATGGTTGAACTGATAACTGGCTCTATCAAACTTTAATAGCTTACTGACTAAGCTAACATTTCCCTTTTGAAGCTGCTGAAAATGCTGCGTGCCGCAAACTTTGTGTTGTTTCAGTGTAATTTGGGTATTTTTGTAAAAACAACTAAATAGAGCTTCCACACAGTGTCCTGCTTACTGCTGAAATATTTATTTGATCACAACATTTCAGTCTGTCTGACCTTCATGGGGTATAAAGGCAGCATCTCTATATGCCTATATACCTGACAAAGGTTGGATGAATACACACACACACACACACACACACACACACACACACACACACACACACACACACACACACACACACACACACACAGCTCAGCACAGTTGCGGATTGGTCAACAGTACGAGACAGAGAAAGTGAGCAAGCTTCACCTTCAGGCATTAGCAGGGCTACCGCTGACAGCTCAAAATGATGAGTCATGACTATTGTGATCGACTATACTAAAGTCCACTTCTCTGAAAGAAATTCTGTGGCAGATTCAGTGCTGCTCCCCTCTTTTCTGTTGTCTGAGGATCACCGAGCACCTCCTGCCTTGCATATCCACAGCCCCTCCTCAGCTCCTGCCCTCTCTGCTTCTTGCAAACCTTTGAGGATTTTTCTGAATGATGCAGTGGAGGGAGTTACATTTAAAGCTGCACATCTCAAGCAAAAGGTCAGTATTGTGCAAAATGTGGGGAAAAAAAGGAGAAGAAGCAGCATTGTTCTTTATTTCAATGCAGAGCTAACAAGTCCTGATAATTATTAGGATGATGAAGAAATTATAATATCACACATGTCACATTTCTTGCAGACTTTTCTCAGAGATATGAGATATTTTGGGTTTGAATGCTACAAGGGAGAAGAAGTCCTTTGAATAAGAATTCTAAAGTGCTACACTATTTCAAGTAACACTGACTGGTGTCACAGGGGGTGAGAGTGTATGAACATAGAAATCAAGCTAATGCAATGTGCTATGAAATCACACTGCTTATTAGAAAACCTGACAAACAGATGGATGATTTTTAATTCCTCTTGCATATGAGGGAAGATAACTCACCGACAGGGAGTCCTCTCCAACTTGACTGCTGGCCAAAGCCATGATGTTTGGAGAGTAAAATCTCTCATACATGGAGGCGCCCTGACAGGTGTCAATGATGAAGAGCAGTTCATTGTACCTGGAGAAACACACGCGCGCGCACAAACAAACAGACAAACGATCATACACATTCTCAAATAAAACTGATGGGAGAATGCACAGCTGGCATAACACTCATCCATTTGTTCCAATAAACGGATATCACACAAACCTTCTAACCATCTTTCATACTGCAGTTACCATGGTGACCAAGAAAAACCAACAGCTCCATTCATTCCTGCTAACACTCCCACGCACACTGCTTCCCCTTCCCTCCATCCTCCTCCTCTATAAAACACTGCATTTCACTACAACTTCTTTCCCCTGTTTGGACAAACATGTAGAGGCTGTCACATCCAGGAAACTGAATCGAGGTGGTTTGGGGATGATAAAGGGAGGTCTCTTTGGTGGCTGCAATTTAGCAGTTCAACCCTGCAATTATCACATCAGCATCAGAGCTGGCGTCACTGAGCTTTAATCCTGTAGCCTGGAGCCTGACTGTAACCCAGACGCTCTCTGATGATAATGCGTTTAGACAACAATAGAGGCACTTGCACCAGAAAGGTGCAAGCTCATTTAGTCCCGTGATTTACAAATTAAGCACAGTAGTAGCTTTGAAAGAAACCTCAACTTTTAAAACAATTTTAAACACTTTGTAATACTTTACTTCACCACACAGAACATGATAACATGGTCCAAAGTATAAAATTAAAGTAGACAATGAAAATATAAATCTATGTAAATAAGACCTATTTACTAAGTTCAACAATTCATTTATTTATTTCTGTACTACCACTCATAAAATGTCACATAAAAACCTCAGAATAGCAAATAAACTTCTCAGAAAATCTCTCTAAACAGCCAATTCCTCTGCCGTGATAAAACTTTGCTCATCAGCATTATCACTTTTACATTTAGCTGGAAGAAACCCATTTAGTTGTCCTGTATGCTTCTTTTTAGTTCAGTGACTTTCTGCCTCTGTTCACTGTCCATGACTCAGTTTCTGTGCTGATGTGTGGATTCAAAACAAAGCAAATTACATTCGCTGGAAACAGCAGTCGTATGACAAATATACACAGGCCTCTATTCATGCCTTCGGCATCAACTTTTCTTTTCTGTGCCATTTTCTGTTCGCGAGCTTATTATTTTGGAGCTGCAATGGCAGCGTGCCCGCGAATTTAGCTTGGCATGTGGACAGGACGTGCAATGCTGTGCAGACAGCTACAACTAAGGGGGATGGATCTGAAGTGATATACTGGCTGGATTAAATTTGGCAAAGGCTCAGATTTGGCCTGGGAACCTTGAGTTTGGCACACATGCATTAGCTGATCATTGGTCCCACATTTGTTGTTTGTTTTTGTTTTCCTCTCATTTACTGAGCTACTGACACAAAGCTAGACATCCAAAAGCTTCAACTTGAGCCATAAGAAACAATCGTTACCTGCAGCCCTATTGACAATAATTCCTATTAAATTAATTAATCACTAAATATGGCCTGAATAAGCAACAGAAAAAAAGAAATAAATGAATGATTCAACCAGTTGCTGTTAAATGCATGTTGACATGCTGCACAGCGTAATGACCCTCAGGGCAAAGAAAAAAAACAAGTGGACTTGACATAAGGGATTATTTGATGCCACGTTTCAGTTTATTTACCTTCTTTTCTGCCACATCTGCTCAAAAGCGTCCGCCAGCTCCACATTACTAATCTCCTCTGAGTCCTGGAACTTCAGAAAGCCATTCCCACCGTGGCCTGTTAATCAACCACAGATTATAAAAATAATTCATTCAACTTTGATTCATAAAAAGTAAATAAATAAAAGAAGATACATGAAAAGCAGAAGCAGTTTGCAAATATCTTTAATTCTTCTTAAAATAAATCGATAAATAACTGTATAAGAGTGTGAAGACACTGATGCCTTGCTAAAAAGACACTCTGATATCAGCTGCTCAGTATGGATATGAATGTGGTACTTAGTGGTCGGCATTCATTTTACATCTCCCTCACTTTAGTACATCCACAAACTAAAATGACAATACCTCAAAAAGCTAAAGAAAGGAATTGGTGGGTGTATTTTTTTCCTTTTAAATACCTGTCAGGTATATGAGGATGTTGCTTCGATCATCAGAGAGGAGGCGTTTAGAGCGTGGCGTGCTGGGAGGCAATCGTCCGGTCAAAACTCGCAGGAAGTTCTCTACAGTCACCTGAGGCACACACAACACAAACCTGTGTCCATCATGACGTTTTCCACTTATCTTTTAATTAAAATATGATAATCAGTTCCTCTGTGGGGTTTTCCCTCTGTTTTTTTAATGATCACCACCTTTTGTTGTACATGAATATGGTGTCACAGCAAACACAGACTGGCAGCACGGTGTTGGCTCAGATTTAAAAAAAAAAAAAAGGCACAAAGAAGAGTAAATAATAAAAACCGTGAGGTAAAGAGCTGCTTACTCAGTGAATATCTGCCTTGGCCCATAACAACAATTAAAAACTGGCTGCTCTCCATTTTGAACATGTACATTATACAATTTCCTGGTCAATAAAAATGTTGGGACAGTTATACCCTGCTTCACTTTCCCATTTCAAGGGTATATTAATCTCTGTAAGTTATTTTACGCAACACTGAAGGTGAAATACAGTACGTGAAATGAAATAAATGAAAGTAAATGTTTCTGTAATGAGCTGCACGGGGATCAAACTTACTGTATAGGAAAATATTTACAATTTATGCCAAACAGTGCTCAACATTTTGTGATTATCTTCAAGCGAGTCATCTTTTTCAGGCTTCAAGATTCTGAAATGTGACCATTAGACTTAAAAAATCATTCAGGCTTTGCTGATAAACTGAAGGCTGAATGGGTTGCTGAGATGTAACCACCTGAACTGACCTCATAACCTCGGTAGTCCACTTCCACATCGTCACCATACACATTCAGCTCCATGTTCTTGTGACTGAACACTGTGGCAGGTTTGGGATTTCTGTGGTTGCAAGCCATGTCATCAGCCAGCATCAGAACTATGTGGCTAGAAAAAAAAAAGAGAGAGAAAGAGAGAAAACAGATTTATTATGACGACATTGAAAAATTAAGTAAAAGGAAAAATGCTGCAAACAAACACATTCAGTGTTATGAAGTCAAATGCACTTAACCTGAAAAGTTACATTGTATCAATTTATTTACTGTTTTTATAGTAGGAGCAGCTGCTGAGAATTTTGACACTTTTGACATCTGGACAGCAAGAGCTCCCACCAATCATACAATTAATGACCAACATCTCTACCACCACAAGTACTGTGCAACTCTGCAGAGCCAGGACTGATTTACTGAAGCTTTGTTGTTGTTGAGCCTCTAAAATTAATTAGTCAATTGTTTTCTCTGTATCATGCATTACATGTACACCCTGGACAGGTCGCAGGGCTAACACAGAGAGACAGACAACCATTCACACTCACATTCACACCTATCTGCAATTTAGAATCACCAATTAACCTAACCCCACTAACTGTGGGTGGAAACCGGAGTACCTGTAGAAAACCCACAGAAATACGGGAGAACATGCGAAATCCATACAGAAAGGCCCAGAACAAGGTGGATTCAAACCCAGACCTTCTAGCTGTGAGGCAGCAGTGCTAACCACCACACTGCCCTAATTTTTTTTTTATATATATATCTAAGTGAAAATCATTTTTTCAGTTTGCGTAATGTGTGCCAATCAATCAATTATTTTAGCACTATGGTGGCCAGTATGACTAAATGTTTGCTGATTAACACCAACACATAAATAATATATATTCATCCTCATATGTACCTTAACATTATCATTTAATATCTAAAATGTACACTAAATCTGATATACTGACTAACTGACTATACTTGACAGACACTTCAGAATTCATATTAATAACTACTGCGTCCCTCTTGTGTGGAATCGCTCAGGGTTCAATCCCTGGACCAATTCTGTTTTCTTTAATTGTATTACCCCTGGGTCATCTACTCAACAGCTTCAAAGGCATCGCCTACCATCGCTATGCTGATACACAGCTATACTCTTCTGTTAAGCCACACAGCCTCTCCTACCATGATGAATGCTTCTCTGCCATTACTGATTGGATGTCTTCTAATTTCCTCCATCTCAATCCTGGGAAGTGAAGTCATTTTCATCCCTAACAACTTCTTTATGGAAGTCAGTCTTTATATCAGCCCCTTGTCAGCAATTTCAAATCTGCTAATCTGCTACAAACCTTGGTATTATTTTTGACCAGCATTTGAAATTTGAATCTCACACCTCATAGCCCATCCAGTCTTATTTCTTTCATCTAAGAAATATTGCCAAAGTCAAACCTTTACCGTCATTCAATCATTTGGAACTTTCAGAACACACTTTCATTTTCTCCCACCTTGATTATTGTAACTCACTTTTCACATGCATCTCTCAGTCCTCCTTAGTCCGTCTTCAATTGCTCCAGAACGCAGCAGCTAGGCTGCTTACAAAAACCAGCCAGCACTCACATCACCCATATTCCTTCTTCCCTTCATGGGAGTCCAGTGAATTTAAGAAATAATTTCAAAATTTTATTAATAATATATGAAGCCCTTCATGGCCAGGTTCCTGCACATATAACAGAGCTACTGAGATCTTATTCCAGCAAACAGCCTTTCCGATTGTCTGATCACTGTCTCTTAATTGTTCCATGCTCTTATTTCAGTGATGCACTTTTGAGGTTGTAGCCCCTAACTTTGGAACAGTCTGGTTTGTTTGGCGGTTGTAAACAACTGCTCAACTCGTTTTTTATAGGTTATTTTTTCCTTCCTTTTTCTCACTTTATTTTTGGCCACAGTTCACATTTTAACGTGTGTATGGAAGTGTATATGTTGGAATGAATGTAAGGTTGTATATATGACCGTGTCTGTATGATGGACTAGTCCTTATATAGTGCTTTTCTACTCTAGCTGAGCACTCAAAGCACTTTATACAACATGCCATTCACACCCATTCATACTTTCTATCTAACACACTCCGACGCTTGCATCGGAAAGCAACTTGGGGTTCAGTAACTTGCCCAAGGATACTCTGGCATGCAGACTAGATCAGCCAGGAATCGAACCAGCCTACTTCCGATTAGCAGATGACCTGCTCTACCTCCTGAGCCACAGCCAGCCCTGGAACTGTATACTTATCTTTAACGTGTGGTTTTATTCACACTGTGAAGCACTTTGTGTGTTTCAAACAGTGCTACTGAAATAAAATTATCATTATTATTACTACCTGTCAGGGATGCCCAGCCTCTTGACACTTCTGTACACAGACAGTGTGTTTGCCACATGTCGGTAGTTGAACCAGAATCTGGATGTGCACACCTGTTTATAAAGGCAAAGGAAGAATAAACACATTAGTAAAAGTACTAATGACATCACTGCAAAGTCATTATAATGATGACATCACTGGTAGCACGTACGAAAACATGTAAGCGGTCTCTCCCTTGTTGCTAAGAACATCCAGTGAACCCTGGCATAAGAATTAGCCTCTGCGACTTTTGCCAGATCGGGTCACATATATGTGTTTTCTATTGCTCTCACCATCATCTATTAGAATTTACTCAGCCTGAAACATTAAAAAATATATATATATACTCACCAAAACGGCCCAGTTATTTGTATGTCCACTGCTGAAGAACTGCCCTGCGCTATTCTGAGAAACAAACAAAAGAAGGTGAATAAATGTTTGTGTTTAGCCGGATTTGGGCAATCATATTCAGCACCAAAACTGCTAGCATTACAGCAGCTAACATGACAGCGATGTTACAGGCTAACTTCAACCTTAAAAAAAAGAACAAGCCGAGGGGATAATTGGAGCTGCGCCCAAAAAAATACACTCACCTCGATGTTTATGCTGTGTGCTGAAAAGCATGCTGAAAATAATCCTAATAAAGTGAGTATTTTCATTGTGCACCACTGGTAGCAGTGCACATCTAGGAAGTGAAAACCGGTGGATCAACTCAGCAAGTGTTTCCGGTAGGAGGCATTTCAAAGTAAAAGCTGTGGGACAGAAGATGAGATTGGAAAATATATTTTAGGACTTTTCTTCTTCTTCTTTCTTTCTCTCTGTCTTTCCTTCTTTTTATGTATATCTTTTGATATATTGTATAGATTTCAGGAAATCTGTTTTTAATCTACTTAAGTGCACAATTCTACTAATATGTGTGTTGCTTGCTCAAGCCTTGTGTAACAGAGCAGTAAAACATACAGCATAAAGTGTATACAAAACATAAATGCAATGAATACCTTTATATAAAAGAAAACAGTAAAATAAATAAAACCCTAAGCATCTCAATTATGTATTACATCCAAACAAATAGCCTAACTCAAGCCTAGCTGAACAGTTACACTTACATGCATGGGTTCCTCCTTCAAATCAGGGAATTTCTCACCATCATATGAGAGCTTGACGAAACTATTCATTAATGTAAATAGATCCAATAAAATTCCTTTGTTAATGTAAAACACTCAGCTGGTTTCATTGGGCTTTATTGGAGTTTATTGTCACTGTGTTAGATGATCAGCTGTAGCAGTTGTATTAGTTTCTCCTCAAGGTTGCCATCCAGACCCTTATGCTCATTTTTTTGTTTCTTTGCCTGCTTGTTTGTTTTCAATGACATCAATTTTTCAGTCAAGACTAAAAGAAAAAAAAAAGAAGCACATTTGTTATGTGGCAGTTCATTTTTAAGTTTAAGAGCCTGCAGTGCACAGCTGACTTCATGCTGCATTCAGTGAATCATCATTTAGCCAGATATGACCGGTGCCCTGATGAGAGGAAGGAAAGAAAACTAGACATCAAATGATGCTGACAGCTTCATATTCAGATGCCCCTCGCTAGCTAATTGGTCAGGGACTCAGTAATGAGAAGTGACAAGGATATTACAGACAGTAGACATTAAAATTCTTGTTGTGTTAATGCTGAAGAAGCCAGAGAGTCCAAGAGCCCATTGTGAAGTAAAGCTACATATCCTTCATGCAATTCTAATGCAACTTCACACCACAGTACACAGAAGGCTTGCTGGAAAAACAGCATCAAAATCAGTTTTGACACACTGCAAGGAGCCTTTACAGAACTGCCAACCACTTTTAATCCTCAGTACATCTCCTAATTCTGCTGCTTTTTGACCTCATGCATCAGTGTCCCTGCTAGGAGCTCATCGTGGTAATGTCCTTTGCTAACTGCTCTAACAAAGTGGATCTCAGCAGCATTCATCTAGTCATTATTCAATTTCAATCCATAAATTTGCATTTTACTTGCAGTGACTTCTGGTATGAAATGGTAATGAATAGGAATGACAATTATTTTCTAACACACTGATGTGACTGAATTAATCCCATGTTATGTGATATAACAACCAAGTCCGTTTTCCAGTGGTCAAGAGGATTAGAGGCTTTAAGAATAAAATCCAATGGAACAAACCCGGAAATCAAAGTGGCCTTCCTTCCTGGCTTGCCTAAACAAGCTTGACTGTCCAACGGAATCACCTTTTGTTGAACTTTTTCACCCAACCCCAAAACAAAAATATACATTGTTACACAACTTAAGCCAGCTGTATTTAGCTACACCTGATTTACTTGTTGGTTATTCCAGTCTGTTATGTAGGCAATTAAATAATTTGACATGAACGTTGTCTTCATACGTCTAATGAGCTTCTTTGTACGTGCAAATGTGGAGATTTAAAGTTATCTATTGATGTGGGTGAGCTTCAGTTTTAAAAATATGCAATAAAAATAGATAGGATTTAAAGAATGACACATGTCAGTGGGCACTGAGAGTTAAGATATTCTGAATATTTTATTTCCTTAAAGTAAAGGAAATATTGAGAAAATTGTGAATAAATAGTTGTGACCTGTGCAGGGTGTGCCCTGCCTCTTGCCCTGTGACAGCTGGGATAGCCTGCAGCCGTCACCACCCATCCCACGACCCTGAACTGGATAAGCGGGAGAAAATTTAAGAAAATTAATGGATGGAAGAATGAATGGCTAAATAAATAGTTTTCTGGATCCGCAAATATGTCTCTGAGCACCTGCAGGAGTTGAAAATGCTCCATTATAACTGCTGAATTCAAAAATGTAATTATTTATATGCCCACTTTAAAAAAAAAAACATTAAAAATGCTTGTTATTATGGAGTCAGATCTGACAAGCCATTTTTTTCTCCAAAAGTTTAAAATAAAGCTAAAATGCTTAAATTACAGGTACAAATATTAGTATTTGTTTTATTATTATTAATAGCAATTTTATTTGCGTCATTTTATAACCCACGATCAAATTAATCATGAATCAACACCAAGTTTCAAGGCTGAGGGCGAACGATTGAAAATGTAAGGCAGAGGCGGTGCGTGCGTTTTTTGGCACACAGCGCGCAACCTCTGTGACAGACACACACACAAACAGTCGGTGCGTGCTGGAAGCAGACCGCTGTAGGAGGGAAGACGGACAAGCTACGCATCTGCATCAGCGAGCAAGGAGGGTGGCGCGGTGACATTGCCTGCAGGAATTCAGTTGTAAAGTCCACACAGGAGGCAAAAATGCGCTGAGGGGGCGCCTGTCCATAGCTCGGTTATTAACCAAAGATCACTGCACTGAGACGTCCGAAGAAAGGGAAAGAAAAGGAAACGCTTCGGAGAAGTTGTGGTTTCAGAGGATTTTCAACCAGAGATGAATACCAACGATGCCAAGGAGTATCTCGCACGGCGGGAGATACCTCAGCTGTTTGAGGTGAGCGCTGGTGCACGCTTCCAAGAGATGAACTAGATAACGCGCTGAGTTTGATTTTTCCACTACGCTTTGTGTTCGGTGCATTACAATATGCACGGTAAAGATCCTTCCGTCTTTATGTTATATGACGGTAGACGAGGTGAGGATCACGTGGGCTGAAAGCATATTTCAGGATTAGATAGTGGCTTAAAAACACAAGGTGATTCATAATTTTACAAACTCCTTTATAAAATTGTGTTTTTATAGAAATATGTTATAAATGCAACGGGAACTAAAACGACTTCCTCTCCATCGCCTATGTTCTCAGGCATTCAGTCATAACAAAAAAAAAAAAAAAAATGATTATGGAGAAAGTAAAAGTCTACAAATATAGGAGTGGTTCCACAATTAAATGTTATTGAAGTCTGCTGGTATATTATGTAACTGTGAAAGTTACAGATAGTCAGAGTAAAAGAAATGCTACAAAGTCCAAATAAGTTGACTAATTCCTAAGCACAGACACTTCAGAGCTTACAGGAATATGATAATGAAATATACTCATTTTCCTGAGGGGATGGTAAATTGGCTCATCCTGTTAATTACTCTCATTCCCCCAGTGTAGTCAAGCTAATATATGCAAGCAATCAGTGCCTGTTTATTTACAGTCAGTTCAAATTACATTGAGCAGCGAAGTGGCACATCATCATCATCATCATGACTGCAGTTGTGTTTCACTGCTTACAAGAGCTGCTCGTGCAACACTGTATTCATTATCAATCTAACAAAACGAGCACGTCAAATTGTTTTCAGAAAACTTTGCAGTGTGCTGCTGGCGGGAGTCGTTAGTGAGGGTGGAGATGAAGTTCCAGAGGAAGGTATTGTTTTGAAAACAGGATAGAGAGGATAAATGTCACACAAACATACGTTTGTGTTTTGGCCGTCGAGTTTGTTCTCACATTCATCACAGTCATTACTGCTCAACAATAGCACCAAGGTCAGCAAGGGTCTGTGTATATTTGCCAGGCTGAGGCCAATTTCATGGGCTTCTGACAAAATGAGATGTTAAGTTCCCTGGTGGAGCCGGGCCAGGGCAGCCATGCTCTGCACTTCAGACTTTTACCTCATTAAGGCGAGCTGGTCAAGCACTGACACACAGTTCCTCAACAGCACATCGTAACAAAGCTGCAGTGCTACCACAGTGAGCACCCCTTCTCTCAATATCATATGAAACTGTGTACATAATAACATGCTCCTCCACTGTTTCCCCCAGAGCCTGCTCACAGGGCTGATGTACTACCGGCCCGATGACCCCATTGAATACTTGGAAGGCTGTCTGAAGAAAGCCAAGGAGCTCGGAGGACCAGAAAAGGTGCGCTGGGATACTTTTGTGGGCCAGGAGAAGAAGTCACTCCCTCCTCTCAACGGAGGCCAGTCACGCAGGTCCCTCTTCAGAAATGGTGAGGAGGCAGTGAGACAGATCAGAGCTTAAATAATTAGTTGGTTTATTCAGCAGTTTAATTTACTTAAATATGAAGTTTTCTTGCTTCTGTTGGATTAAAATTTGACCTCCAGGTTTGTAATCCCTGTACAGAAAATCAAAGACACAGAGTAATAACAGGCTCTGGAAATGTTTATGCTATTTTGGTAACTGCACTGGCAAAATGTAAATGCCAGCTGCCAGCATTTACAATTTTTGGCTCTTACCCTCTTTCTAAGAAAGCCAACAGCAGCACACATCTTTAGTTCATACAATCAGGACCAAACCAGCTCCCTGCTTGATGAGGAAGGGGTAATGACGGGAGCTTCAGTGTACATACATTATTAAAACCTTTGCGATTCTCTTGGAAGGTCAGAGAAGGAGAAAACTTTTGGAGCATAATGCGAGAGGATACTTTTGTTCTGGAGCTTTAGTGCACAGTATAGCTGTACTTCCCATAGATTTTGGACACACAGACACGTAAATAAGATCTCATCCGTTCAAACCACATCCACAACGCTGGCTACAAATGTTGGAAGGAAACCCTGCTTTTTCCTGTTCAATGACAGCATGCAAATCGATGCTGTGAACATGCCTGTGCTACCTTCACTGTCCTGTTGAATATACACAGTTAAATATTAGTCTGACTGGGAATACCAAAAGGCTTTCCATTCATCAGTTATTGGTTCCAGCTCTGGTTCCCGGCAGGAAGTCCTGCGGATGCAAAACTTTGTTAGAATTTGCAAAGCAAAGTGTATTTCAGTTATAGCTGTTGTAAACTCGCGATGCTTCCCATTTCTGCTGTTTTATTGTTTTGTTTGTTTGTTTGTTTTTTTAAGTTCAGACATTCACCTCTTTGGTTGATGATACGTGTGAAGCACAGCAGTAATATACACAGTAGCTACACATGAGAATAAAATAGAATTGAGTCATGTGGGCACGTTCGAATTTCACCCATGCCGTGCAATGGCGTTTTTATAGTTTTTATGAGATTATTTTGAAAAGCATTTAGTCTTCCTTTTTAGAACTTCAGACTTGTCTTCCTCCTCTTGTAAAAACGTAGTAAAAGAGCCTGGAAACTTTGCCAGCTGCAGTGTTTATCTGCTGGGAACTGCAGGCTAATCAGAGATATTAATTTCGGTTGCTTTTGGCTGATATGTGAAGCTCAAATATGACTCATTCCAAAATATATAAACAAATACTGTAAGGGAACCCTGCTCTCATTTAATCCTATCATGTGCTGACTGTCTGATTTACATGTTGGAAGTAAGACTTTTATGTTGAGGCAGGTGGGCATGGAGGTAGTTGTAATTTGCAACTATCATATTATGTTAAATTGTTTCAGTCTCAAAAAAGCTCAACTGTTTACACAAAACATCTTCTGGTCTCTTCTGATGCAAACAAGTACATGCGCTGTCGCTGCTACTAACTATATGATCAATACTGTCCTGTGTAAATAGATGATACATGTAAACTACAGCAGCTCTTGTTTCCGTTGGAGGAGCTAGCCCTGATGATTTCTATCTTCAGTAACTGTGTTATTGTTGTCGAAGCTGTATAATCAATGCTTTCATCACCAGAGACAGCAGGATAATTACTAAACTGAATGAAGCAGCTCTGCTTGAATTCATCACTCTAACCACTTCACCTCTAATTTACTGTTTGTTAAAACAGACATGACTTTTTTTTTTTTTTCTGAAATGAGATCTGCAGTCTGACATAATGTGACAGCTGCATCTATAAAAGGACAGCGCAGAATTATAGCATTTTTTTTTTTTTTGGCTGAGTAAATCAGCAGGCATGAATGATTTATTTATGTTCAGGTTTTAGAAGAAAGTTTATCAATATTCAAAA
Source organism: Archocentrus centrarchus (assembly GCF_007364275.1). NCBI lineage: Eukaryota > Metazoa > Chordata > Actinopteri > Cichliformes > Cichlidae > Archocentrus > Archocentrus centrarchus. Next base: position 26,540,254 of record NC_044362.1, on the reverse strand, counting down.
AAAAAAAAAAAAAAAGCCAACCTGTTTTTGTGTATTTTTAACTTTGTGTGTGTGTGTGTGTGTGTGTGTGTGTTTGTCTTTGTGTGACAGTGTTGCCCGACAGTCCTAATTTTCCCTACAGACGGTACGACCGCCTCCCTCCCATCAGCCAGTTCTCCATCGAGAGCGACTCTGACCTGTCAGAGACGGCGGAGCTCATAGAGGAGTACGAGGTGTTTGACCCGTCCAGACCGCGACCTAAAGTCATCCTCGTCATCGGTAAAGGACCAGTACCACACACAAAAACGCAGTCATTGTAAACATAAATAGCATTCACTCACACAAGAATGAGGACACTTTGAGCCAACGTAGAGCTCAAGTTATTCAAATTTTCCTCATCTGATGTTTTTGATTTGATTTGCACTCATCCGGATTCTTTGGTGACTCACGGTTTCTACTAGATAATAAACAGCAGCTAAGATCCTTTCTGTGTGTGTTAACAGAGCAAAACACTGCAATCAGCATCTCTCTGGTTGTGGCTTTATCCATTTATATTAAACGATCAATAAAATCACAAAGTGGATGTTTATATTTGCCCTGCTGATCTAGAAATTAATAGCCTGGACGGGAAACTAAGAGTCAGGGACCATGTTTGTGTATACCAACAGTGTGTTTTTCCTGGTATTTAAAATTGGCTCCGCCTCTCTCCGTTAGTATCAGCAGGGTAGATCTTGTTGCATGTCACTCACTGTGTTAGACACTCACGCTCTCCTAATCTGATTTCCTTGACGTGCCTCCATTAACGTGTCAAATATACTCATTAATCCTATAAATTAAGTGTGGCAACTGCACAGGAAGAGTAATGACACTGTTTAGGTTAGACAACAAAAAAAATACTGCTTCTTAACTCTTTTTTTAAATAGTTTATTAGAGCTCTTTAATTAAACGCAAAAAGCATTCCAGTCTCTGTAAAGAACCTTTATTGATCTTCCGCTGTAGTGTGCCTTGCTTTTGCTGGGATTTTCATACTTTTCAGAATGGATGATATTTTTTTTGTCCTTGCAGCACAAAGCTGGTTCCCATCTCTTCTCTGTAAGCACATTGTGGCCTATTTTAAAAGGGTGTAAAACAGGATGGCATCAGCTGTCATCTCTGTAGAGGATCATGGCAAATGTTTTGTCTGCCAGGTTAACGTAGAGAGAGACAGATTGATGTGTGTCATCTAGAGGACTAAGAGACAGGACTGGGTCAAAGATAGCAAGTTACTCAAATGTAAGATAAAGCATACATTTGCTAAACTGTGATCCTCCCTCTGCTTCTCTTTAGTGCAGCAGTCTTACTTCATGGTAAATGGCAGTTTTTGTTAAATGTATAAACACATGGGAGTAATCAATGCGAGTCAAGCTGATGTGGCAAAAGGGAGATTTAAAAAAAAAAGGCGAGACAGAATTCAATCCATAAATACTTGAGTGTGTGTCCAGCTATTACTCTGTTAATTTATTGGGGATATAAATAGCTGCAGTGACTAATGGTCTGCTTTTCTTGTGCGATGCACTTTTTGTTGCCCCTCGTTAGTCTAAACATTTCCTTTATTACCGCTGAGCTCATGGAGTTAATAGCTTCCATTACTTTTTGCTGTGCAGTTTTCCTTCTATCTGGGATTCCAACACTTATATAACTGGCAGGTAATTTCAAATGTTTTGAACAGCTCAACAAATATCTCCCAAGACAACCCGTTTGTGTGCAGTTTGGCACACAATTTGTCTGCAAGCTAAAGGTACAGAGGCTACATTTCCCAGGGCTAAAAAACATAGATGTACTGTAGGATGAGTTCGCTCTCAGGGATGGAGAAGGATGTAAGAAAGGTGGGACAGGAGAGGAAGATGAGATTGCTGTCACTGGTAAGGACATTTGAGAAAATGGAAATTTAAAGCTTAGGTAATTATCTAAATCATTTGAGTTTTTTTTTTTTTTTTTTATCAGATATTGTATCTATACCTGATGTGTTGCAGTAGTTTTTTCATATATTGAAACGACTTGAAAAACTGGGCAGTTTAGTGCAGGTTTGTTTTGCAATACTGTGGTGAAGAATGTTGGACTGGTGCAGGGGAGGTTTTCATGGTCAGTGTTAGCTCACATCAAGGATGGTAGTGGGACAGCAATCCCACTTTATCCCCTGCGTCTGACTGAGAGCACAAAGACACTGCATGCTCATACAGTAGAGCTGTCAATCAAAAGTTAGCTAGGCTCCTAAGCATATCCTGCTTTATTGTCCATTTTACTGTAACTATGACAGTATTGTAGAAAATTAACATCATGGTTTATGCAAGAAGACTTGAGACTTGTTGTACACATACACATGCACATTAGGCACAGCTTCTATTTTATTTACCTGAAGCTCAGAAAGCATTTGTTTAAAGCATGCTGAGGCCTTGATTGCTGGAATCCACTGTGGTGCAATCCCTACACCACCCAAGACTATTCTAATTATGGTTATTAGCTTTAAGATGAACCCAGATGCACGTTTTACTTAACTATGATTATTTTATGTGAAAATTTGTGCTGCTCTAAGACATCATATCATTCCTCTGCACATCCCTCTCCTGTTAAAACAGAAAAAATGATTATTTGTTAGCAAATGTAGGAGGTTCACACATACCTGCTTCAGACACACACACACACTCACTTGTTCCTCTGCACACACATAAACTTTAACACACAGTAATGGAGAGACACATAGTTCAGTCCCAAACACCCTCTCACTTATGTGCAAACACAAGCGGAGTCATGCACATACACAGCCTGGGTATCTCTCACTCACTCACACACACACACGCGCGCCTACGCTAGCACACCCACACGCATAATGTTTCACACTCTCTGTCTCTCTCTCTCACACACACACACACACACTCATGCACACACACACACACACACACACAGAGACACACACACACTCACGCGCGCACGCACACGACAAAATCTCTTCCAAAACATCAACAGCTCTCCCTTTGTGCCTAGGTGGCCCTGGCAGTGGCAAAGGAACACAGAGCCTGAAGATAGCTGAGCGCTACGGCTTCCAGTACATGTCTGTGGGCGAGCTGCTGAGAAAGAAGATGATCCATAATGCCACAAGCAACAGAAAGTGGAGCCTGATCGCTAAAATCATCACCAATGGAGAGCTGGCACCACAGGTAGCAGAGACATAGAGAAGGGGGGGTGGGGTGGGGGGTGGGGGGTGACACAGAAGGAATATGAGAGGAGGGATGAGTGCCAAGTCCATCCAATAACTCTCAGGTCATTATCACAGCATGCATGCAACAAGGGACTAATTAGCAGCATCTATATCATAAATGTGTTGGAGAGAGGCAGACCTGCTGTTCTTATGAGCATCCATTTTTGCAGGATAATTACTCTTCCTGGGAGGAAAATCTGTATAGACCATCCTTTGATTGGTGGTAGTCCACTCTTTTAATTATTATATAGTACAACATATGTTTAACATTAACCTTTTCCATCCCATAAGTCCTTGTACGACCACGATCTGTATCTGTTATTAAAAGGCACCCACTGCAGAGTGTGACATTTACTATGGTTAATTTCTGTTACATCAGATTTGGTAATGCTGCTGCTGAACATTTTAGGAACTGGTTCAGTAATGTCACAGACTCATAGTTATAAGGCTGTTTGTTTGTTTTTTTATGCTCTAGCATTTTTCAAATCTCACTGTGGTCTAGTGATTTTGTATTTCAAAATTCTCTCAAGTATCTCTTAATCATAGAGCGCAAGGTTGTTCATTTTGGCTGATGCAGTTGCAGATGGAATATGAGAACGCTTTTTTTCTGGGGACAGTTCAGATAAATAGGTTATGTTTTAAGGAGTTGTGATTGTTAAGGTTTGTAAGTGTATCTGATGAGAGTGAAAAGAGCAAACCATTCCAAAACTATAAATAAACAGGCGCTGACACCATCTGTTTTCGCTCACAAACTATACCTTTTTAGACTGAATTACGTCAACTGTAGATAGCTCAGGTGTGAAATCTTTCCTACTGATGCCCACATTTATCTTATAACTCCGTATAAATATATAGATTTCTAGGCACCTCAATTTTAGAGGTTGACACAACAAAAAAAATCTAACAGTTACACTTTGCATAAGTGTAACTGTTACCATATTACACAGTCATCCATCCATTTTCTTAACCACTCATGCAGCTTAGGGTGTTTTCACACCTGATGTGTTCAGTCTGTTTAAATGAAACTCTGGTTCATTTCCCCCGCTTGGTGCAGTTCATTTGTGCAGATGTGAATATAGTAATTACACTCGTGTTTAACCACAGCGAGACCCCTTTGGAGGAAGTGGTTTGTTTATGGTGAGAATGTGATCTGACCTCCATCTGATCTGACTACCAGGTGCACGCTGCAAGATTAAGCTAAACGCTTTCCCGTAGCCAAAACACATCAACTGATTCAAACCAGAGTAAACAAACTATAGAAGTGAGAACACCCTTAGGGTCTCACACGGGCTGGAACCCAGCTGACACTGGCTGACGTGTCGTGTGGTAAAACAGTTGGCAGAAACAGGGCATTGATCAGATTTTTTTTCTTTATTACCATACAAAATGGCTCTCTCACTGATTTCAAAAGAAGAAAAATAATCTGGCTTCTGACTCCAAAACAGCTGAGTATAGAAAGAATATACATTATATATACAAGTATTCATCCAAATCACTGAATTGAGGTGTTCCAATTACTTGGGTCGCTCTAAGGAGCTCAGTGTATCCCAGTGTGGTACCGTGATAGGATGCCATGTGTCGTGAAGTTTCCTCACTATTAAATATTCCACAGTGAACTGTTAGTGGGATTATAACAAAGTGGACGTGACTGGAAATGACAGCAACTCAGCCACAAAGTGGGGTGAGGTCAGTGGATGCTGCAGCGCATATCGCGCAAAGGTCACCAACTTTCTGCAGAGTCAATTGCTACAGACCTCCAAACTTCCTGTGGCCTTCAGATTAGCTCAAGAACAGAGCTTCATGGAATGTGTTTCCTTGGCTGAGGAAATGCATCCACGCCTTACATCCCCAAGCACAGTGCAAAGTGTCGAATGCAGTGGTGTAAAACACACTGTCACTGTGTTCTCTGGGGTGATGAATCAGATTTCTCTGTCTGGGAATCTGATGGATGAGTCTGGGTTTGGCGGTTGCCAGGAGAACGGTCTGACTGCTTTGTGGCAAGTATAAAGTTTGGTGGACGGGGGATTATGGTGTGAGGTTGTTTTTCAGGAGATGGATTCAACCCCTTAGTTCAAGTGAAAGAAACTCTTAAAGCTTCAAAATGCCAAGACACTTTGGACAATTTCTTGCTCTCAACTTTGTGGGAACAGTTTGCGGATGGCCCCTTCCTGTTCCAACATGACTGCGCACCAGTGCACAAAGCAGATCCACAAAGACATGGATGAGCAAATTTGGTGTGGAAGAACTTGACTGACCTCAATCCAACAGAACACATTTGGGATTAATTAGAGCGGTAACTGTGAGCCAGGCCTTCTCGTCCAACATCAGTGTTTGACCTCACAAATGCGGTTCTGGAAGAATGATCAAAAATTCCTATAGACACTCCTAAACCTTCACCTAACCTATTCCTGCAAAGAGAGGGCTGACATCATATTTAACCCTATGGATTAATGATGGGATGCCACTCAACTTCATATGTGTGTGAAGGCAGACGAGTGAATACTTTTGTCAGTATCGTGTAAATGTGCTGCTTCATCATTCAACAAATATATTCAATACTAAGAGCCCATGATAGGAGAGCATGGGTCATTACATATTTGTATAAAAAGACTTGTTCTTTTCTACTCTGTGAAATGTCACTAAATGAAGGCCAAAAAAGATAAAAGAAAAGAAACAAGATTCAATTAGCCATTAAGCTTTACGCTGTTCATCACTGTCAGTCAGCAGAGACAGCAGGGAGAAATTTTACATGGGATCACATCAAATTACATTTCCTGAAGAAAGCCCAGAGCTATTATTTAACCTCCTGGGAAAAATTTCAAAACGACCTGAGTTTAGAACATTTCATTACGCATATAAAGAATAAATCTATCCAGTGATGCCAGAAAATGTGCCGACGTGAAACCGCAAACTTCTTTTTATGACATAGTTTTTTCTTATTGTTTGTCCTTCTGGTTTAATTCCCTGGCAGTAAGCAGATGAGCCGTGCCACCTCTTTGTCTGAAACTGAAATATCAGGTCATTCTGTGGCGAATTGAAAAAAATATATATGACAGAATGCCTACAGTCATGGCTCTAATATGAAGAGTGGCATAACTAAAGCAAGTTTAGACTCCCCAGATACTCGATTCCAATAATGTCCTGAAATTAAACATACTTAAAAAATAATCCAGTCAGTATTCATGAATAATATGACTGATGCCAGAGAACAAACAAAACAAGGATGCACAAACTAACGCCCATATAATCCTGTACTGTCTTCTATACTCTGTGCTAAAACATGGATATCACTACTGGGTCAGAAAAGTGAAACCACTTTAGAAGTGCTTTAAAATACATCAAATTGACTCCTTTTGATCAGACTAAAGCTGCTGCTTTTAGCAGTAATTTTATAATTAAGTAGACATTAGCCATCAAAGTGAGACGTGTTCCTCTGCTAAATTTTCGAGTGTCTCCATCGCCACCTTCTTGTCCAAACATGGTCACGTCTGGCTCCAGATAAACAAGATGGTGATGGCCGAAGTGACAATTCCCAGGCTTCAAACTGTTCACAACCAGTGGGTGATGTCACGGTGGCTGCAGCTACTACTTTTATACAGTCAGTGGTTACACTTCAGGTCTAACCTAATCTCTGTCTGTATATGAATGTACAGAATCTGCAGATAAAAGACAAATTGTGCACCAGTGATTTCCTTTATTGGAGGATTTAGTTTTCTACAGTTGTATTCATTGATCGGGCGTACATAATGTGAAGTTGTGGCTTCATTATCATGGAAGCACAAAGAAATCTGTCCTTCATCCCCAAAGGACAAGGCAGCAGACAGTAGCTCAGCAGAGGGCTGAGTCTAACCAAGATTTGTTTCCTTATAAATCAATTACCTTCACTGAAACAAACATCTTGGCTTGTTAGCAGTCGCCGAGGGGGGTCAAGGTGTGATTATCGGCAAAAGCGATCCCCATGCTAGAGAGCAAACAAAACAAGGATGCACAAACATTGCAGTACTTGTAGTGAATAACTCTGCGTGGGGTCTCACTTGTCAAGCATTTAAAGAGACAGAACACAAAATGCAGAAATGGATGTTGATAAAATGCTTTTCCAGATGTTGGAGATGTCTTACCAGGAAATGGATGCTCTCTTGTGGTTTTTGGTCTAGGCTAGGGGACTGCTACCAGAGTTTGTGCTATGTCACTAATGCTTCTGTGGCTTAAGCTTTGGTTAAAAATAAACACATTTTCTGTGAAGACCTTTATATAAAAAAGCAGATATGGAGAGTTCATTTTTTTATATAAAATAATGAAACTCCCATTGAGTTCCTGATTGTGCTTTTCTGGATGTATTTTGATCAACATGATGAAAACACCTGGCAGGGTTGTCTGTAAACCGACTGTTTACAGAGACCAGCCCCAGCCTGCTTAATGACACGCTTCTCAGGTTCTGTAGCGTCATGAATTATCTTCAGTAACTGCCTAGAGCATCATTTATCATCCCTTACTCGCATGCCTGTTAAGACATTGCTTCGCCGTGTAGCCATTCGCTGGATGTCAGTCCAGCAACCAACGAGATAAACGGCAACGAGGCCCAAACTGTAGACACACTCAATATGATAAAGTGACTTGAGGCTGTTAGGTATTTAATTTCCCACAATAATTAGTTTAGCAAAGCAGATTCGAATTTGGTTTCTTAATGATTCTGCAAATAATGGAGACAAAATTGTTCTTGAGTGTTGTAGAAGGCAGTTATTCAGAAGCTTTTAAAAAGGAGCCTAGATGACGGTCCAGTTTCTGTACATATTGAAGGACTTTCTACTGATTTACAGCTGGTCTTTAGTGGTGCCTGAGGTCATGTGCATTTTCTCACCCAGTTTATTCCGCTTGATTCAAAAAGATTTATTAATTATAAATTATAATACTTGCTTAAAAAAAGAGTTTGCAGTCATCTTAATCATTTGTCAGTCAGTCTAAGAGCCAAGAAGTCATGGAGTTTTCTTTAAGAGTGCAGTATAAAGCATTAGAAATTGAAGAAGTTGTAAGACATTGTGGGAATACATGAATTTGCTTTCATGCTGAGGAATAGATGAGAAGCTGGATACCACTATCATGACTGAGTTAAACATAAAGACCTGCACTCACATAAACCTTGTTTATCACAGACGGATGCATTTTCCAACTTTTGGGATAAATGAAGCATATTTTATCTCATCTTTTCTTAAAGTATAAAAGGTCAGATGACTCTCCTGCATGATGCCATGGCAGTGATGCTGAAGTTGTCACCTCTGTCTGTAATATTTGTGGCTCTTTGTAATCGCCATTGCAACTTTCACTGGTCTCAGTTCAAGCAGCGCTCAAACATCATTCAGTCAACACTGAGTTTGGAAAATATAAAAACTGTCTCTGGCTTTCTGCTTTTTACACTTACTTACTAATCCTGATTTCTGTCATTTTCTCAATAAACAAATCATAAATGAAGCAAATTTGTCCACTCGCCATAGAAAAGAAGTCAGCTGACCTTTTTTTTTTGTGAGTTTACCGCCTTGTCCTCATTCCCAGAGATCTAAATACCACCGGTGTCTAGTGAGTGTTAATGTCCACCTTGTCACATTGGATGCTTGTTCTGGTAAGTGCCATTTTTCAGCATGCATGGTTAAAGGGCACATTTTAAGCCAGACCACAACCTGAACTTAGTGGTTTTCAGTGCTTAACCCCAGCACATGAGTAACATGAGACGCAGGCAAAAACAAAGCTCCCATATGGGACACATACCACGGCTTTCTGGCTGAGAAACCAGTGACTAACTCCACTGCCACACCTCCAACTTCTAAATGCAGACTTTATTGCTCTTTAAAAGAGAAACAATCCTATATTACTGTTTCCAAAGCCCCAAAAAGACATCTTATACTCGTCTTTGTGATGCCACTAACAGAATAGACAGAACAGCGGTATTTTAATGTCCAGGAATGAAAATGGATCGGGCTTACTCACATTTAAATAGCTGCATTTAACATTTTATACCTAATTTTGATATAAAATGGTACATTCAGGTGAATCACAGGTTTAGATTAAATGTATTTCTCTACCAAACTGCTGAAAGCACCACTAACCCTGAGCCACATACGGTTTGCTGTAACGCACTGCAGGCTCATGTGACTCAGTATATTTCTGAACTTCTGTTCCCTCAGAAATCCCATGGGTCTTTTCATAAGAGGCTCTTGAATGTTTGTCAGCCTGTTCTAAAATTAAAGAATGAAATCACTTTTATATCGCTTTTATGCCATCATCTTAAGAGGCGCTCAGTAGAATTCAAGGATATTTCAGACTCACTTTTGTGCTTTCTTCTAAGGAGGAGCCACATGTAATATTGTTTACAGTGCACCATTTCTTAAATGCACAGTAATAATAGTCAATTCACTTTACTATTGTGTGCCAACAGATGCAATGGGCAGCCGTCTGTATGGAAGACATTTTAGGAGCTATTTCTGTGGTGCAGTCCATTGTGGTAAAAGAATTTCCTAAAGTTAGAGGAGCTAAAAATGGTTTGTTTCAGAAAGGGGTTGATCTGAGTGGCTGCACCAAAAGCCAGTATACGATGAATGATGATTATTTTGAATTGCGAATCATGCAGAGCTACTCCAGTCAATTCCAAGAATGAAAATGTGGGGCTGGAAATGAGCTTAATGGGTCCACTTTAAACTAGTTCCCTCTCCATTAGTCCACAGTACAGTGTGTGATGAATGTGTGCACTAGTGCCTCCGAAAATAGAACAAAAAGAGGCGTCTCTTACTACGTAATTTACTTACTTTATGTTGAAAGCACCATAATAAAATACATAATGTTTGAGGGATGTCAAAATTCTAATAATGCAATGCCAGATCTGTTAGTGAGCATGCAAAATCCCAGTCTCACTATTTAGAAAACTACTCAGAATATTATTTGCTGTATGTAGTGAACAATAAAGATTTTAGATATAGCATCTTTCTCTGGAACTGCTTGTCTGCTGTGTAGAGCTGTAGGTTGTTCGGCTGCCTGGCATTCCTGTGAGAGCTCTGCCACCGAGACATGCAGCAGCTCACGGGGCTTTTCTTAGATCAGGTTTTCTGAGTTTGTCTTACACGCATACGTTCATCTCATATATGGAATCTAGATTAGGTTTATCTTTGTGTAGTCTGTCAGGCTGCCGCTCACACTCTGCAGTCGGAGGGAAATTAAATGTCTGTGTTGCTCTTGTTATTTTTAGTTCAGAGCATTGCTCATGTATCTTTGCGATATCATGTGATGCATTCTGCCTGGAGAAATACGTTCAAACGTGTTGACCTCCTCCAGCCAAGAGGAAGTAAATGATGCTAAAAGATGCTGGCATGCTCTGACCTCAGGACCTCTCAACACAGTCACTCAACTGCACTCAGAATTATTAAATAAGAACTGGATAAACAGATGAATGATATAGTGGATAGTGTCCACTGTGTGTCCACTCTTCATTATTTGTCAAAGGGTTTTAACAGCGCTGATGAATCTACACAAGAAATTGCAAATGCCATTGATAAAACTAATCTTTTTATCTTCCAATTATATTCACGATAATAAACTGTGTAGCTCAATAATTCATAACTGCGATGTCTTTCTCTTCACTGTGAAAACTCCCCCCCACTGTTTGGCATTTCAGATGTGAGTGTAGTTAAATATGAAGCCAAGACAGTGGCTAATTTGTATTGATCAAAAATCCAATGAGCTCCCTGCAGATATGGCAGGTGGGTGTAACGGGTGAGTTGCACCCAATTATAAATCACATTGCTTTTGATGATTTCCAGGAGACCACAATAACTGAGATAAAGCAGAAGATTATGAAGATCCCAGATGCTAATGGTATCGTCATAGATGGGTTCCCTCGGGACGTCGGACAGGCCCTGTCCTTTGAGGATCAGGTGAGTCTCGTTCATCCTCTAAAGCTTTGTCCAGGTGCTGTTTTCATGACTATTAAGTAATTTCATAAGACAAGTTGCTATTGCTTTTTTCACACATATCAGTCTTACAGAACTTAATTGTGTAGCCTTTATGCTAAAACTGTATATCACATCTGATCTGTAGACATAAGAATCTATTCTTTGTTGTTTGATTTGCTTTATTAGTTCATATTTCTTTGAGTTACAAAAAATGCTTTCATTTTTTAACACTCTGGTCGTTGTATTTTTACATAAGGAATATCAATAGTTCCTTCATTCAGTAACTGTTACAGATGTTTCAAGTCAGCAAGTACCAACACACCACCCAGCAGCACCCACTCCTAGCAAACCAGTGCAAGGTAAACACATGGCAAAGCAAGCCAATGAATACATTTGCCATAATAGGGCAAATGAATGAATAGACAGATGGGAAATAAAAATAAAAACATATACACACTCACACACCTGCATCCATATACTAAAACACAACACTGTGGTGCTCAGTTCAAAATGATCTGACATCCTGGACTGTTAACGCTCAACAGACGGGGATTCCAGTCATTTCAAATAATACAGCATCACCGGCCAGGGTCAGCTCGCTTTTTTCCAATTTAAGAAAATAAAGGACTTTCCTAATCCAGCTTATAAAAGTAGGTGGCACTGGGGATTTCCAGTTTAACAGTATTAGCCTCCTAGCCAACAGAGTTGTGAATTCAAATAAGTCCTTTTTAGCAGGAGAGAGAGTAAGTTCAATTCAGTTTAATTCAATTCAATTTTATTTATATAGCGCCAAATCACAACAAACAGTCACCTCAAGGCACTTTATATTGTAAGGTAAAGACCCTACAATAACTACTGAGAAAACCCAACTGTCAAAACGCCCCCTATGAGCAAGCAGTGAGTAAGTGAGGAACACCACACTCCAAACCGGGCAGTAAAGGCATTAGGAGGAATATCACTTCCAGTTACACTGTACAACTTCTGAAAGGTTTCAGACCAAAACCCCTTCAGGGAGGGACAGCTCCAAAGCATGTGTGTAATTGGCTGTGGCCGGTCAATCAAGGGAGACGCAGTATATTTTTATTCAAATATTTTTCTAAGCTGAGCTTTAGTGTAGTGAGCTTGATGCAGGATATTGCATTAGGCTGTGTCTAGCACAGACTGAAGGCCTTTGTATCTTCTTTAAGACCATCCCCCAAATACCATCTGGAATCAACACTCCCATATCAGTCTCCCATTAAGTTTTAAGCACAGTAGAAGAGCCTGAAAGGTTAAAAATACTTAAATATATAGAAGAGATCACCCCTCTCATTGAGGGGAGAGGCCACAGAAACACCTCAAAATCAGAGGGGGTTAAGGAGAGCCAGGAATTCTGAAAATAAGCTATGGCTAAAATATCGAGTCTGAAGGTACCTGAAAAAAATGCCTTTTGGGGAGTGAAAATTTATTTACTAACTGTTGAAAAGAAGCAAAAATAGATTCAGCATACAAATCTCTCAAAGTCCTTATACCCAGCCTAGCCCATATAAAGAAAGTGTAAACCAACAGAGATGGAGGAATAATATGATTTGCCGCAAGCGAAGCAGCGACAGAGTGTGTTTGCAGGTCGAAATGGTGTCTAAATGCTTAGTGTAACTAGAAGTAGAAGAGTGACTAGGTGAGCACAGTAAGGCTTTCAGTGACACTGGATGGGCAGAATTTGCTTCCATTACCAACCATGACAGAGGAGACTCAATATCCTCATATCAAACCCTGTAATTCAGATTTTTTGTATCCGTTGCTCAGTAATAACACAGGAAGTTAGGTAGCACCATTCCACCCAGAGCTTCGGGCCTCTGTAAGACCTGATCACACAGCCTGGGAGGCTCCCAATAAAATCCAGAGTAAGACTGTCGACCTTACAAAACAAAGCAAAGGGGAGAAAAATCATAATTTATTGAAAAAAAAGTGCTTTCCTGTTTAAAGGAGGCACTTTGTCTCACACAGAACACACCAACTCTTTCATACCTGCTTTGTTTATTCACATAAGGAGCACTTTATCTTTATCCTGCGTGCATCTGTGTAAGTTATCAGCTAATGACAGCAGGCTTCGACGCTAAGCTGTATCCACAGACTTTCTGCCTGATACTTTCTAATTAATGTTAAGCAACAGACAAAACAAGTATCAGCTTATCATTCACCAAAACTGAAGCACAAAAGTCTTGTAGGGTCTGTTTGTAGGGTTGGGCGATATAGCCTCAAAATTATATCAGGATATTTCTGATGACATGGGAATAAAATATTCAACAATGTTTTGTTGATGCTTGCAGCTTGCAAGCAGTATTTATAAGTAGTAATTGTAAGTAAATGAAGGGTATTTTGTACCATTCTCTTCCAATGAGCTACTGTCATTGATGATAGACTACCTCATTTGAATTTGAAGTGTGAATTTATCAAGGTGCCAGCAGCAGCAGCTGCTTTATAGTGCAATACTAGTGACACAGTGACACCGCACAAGTCAAACCTAAGCACCAAAGTGACCTAAGTAGTGTATTCTTTGTACATTTGAAGTAATAGTGTAAAATAACTGCTTACCACTTAGTTTAATAATAACTAAAATTTAACTCATCAGTAACCTGCACAATATTGTCACATAATAAAACTGAAAAATATTTTTTATCTGAGATGTTGTATCATGGGCTGTTTAACCAGCTGCTTAAAGCCCAGTTTTTCTGCCATGAAACCACATCTGGGTCACTCATCACCAGCTGGTAGCATCTCGTCCTTCATAGCCTTGTTGTGCTCGATTGTGTGTTGTTGCCTCAAGTGGTGACCATTTTTTTGAATTGTTTCCACCTTTAGCAGGAACATATATACTATATATATATATATATATAGATAGATAGATAGATAGATAGATAGATAGATAGATAGATAGATAGATAGATAGATAGATAGATAGATAGATAGATAGATAGATAGATAGATAGATAGATAGATAGATAGATAGATAGATAGATAGATATAGATATAGATATAGATATAGATATATAGATAGCTATATAGAGCAAAGTACAGTTTTTTTTGTAAGTTGTTGAAGTAACTCCTTTTTAGGTACTAAGTCGTCATAATCCTGACAAGTGGCTCTCGCTCTCAGATACGTGTTTCTTTGATGCGTGCACAATATTAACGCATGCTGTTGCTAAAGTAATGATATCGCAATATGGCATTTTTATATCATGTTAAAACTGATACCGGCATTATCATGGACAATATGATGTGACACAGCCCTGTCTGTTAGGAACTGCGCATCATGCAATTTGTCAGATATTTGCATTAATAATGCTTGGAAATGAGCCAACACCATAAACTTACTTGGGAGATCCAGTTCAGTGATGCAAATTAGGTGAGGCTAGCAGACAGCTAAAGCAGCTAAAGACACGTGTGGTCACACCACTAATACTGCCAAACCCTATTCTGTAATGTTATGTAAAGGGCATATTAACCCTGTACAATTGTCACATTAGCTACAAAGACTAAAATTGTTTCTTGTACCAGTTTGTAAACATGTTTATTTCTGCTATAAAGTTTTTGTTAGTTTTTTTCTTTAAATGGGGATTGACTTTTTATTGAAAGCTTCAAGTGGCCATTTGAGGAACTGCAGTTTTTGGTACTTGCTTGGTGGCATTTTGAGTGCAGCTGTTTGGTAATTTAATTATACTTTCAGCCATTGCTATTATAGTGTCTGGAATCAAATTTCAGGAAGATGTAATTTCTAACTTTACTGTAGATGAGACATGGATCATTACTTTTTTTTTTTTCAGTCTGTGACGAGCAGGCACGCATCCTGTTTTTCTTTAGGCACCGAGTGAGTTTCCAAATTAATGTGTTTATTTTGTAACAGACGGGCAGTGAAAGTTGTCGTCTGTGTGTCTGACACACAAAAGAGCTATTCAAGCAGGCACCTGCTACAAGCCAAGTATGTAAATGAGCTGGTTGTTCTCAACACACTGGACCTGCTTTCTATCTAGCTCATCTCCAACTGTGTAAGAACTGAGGGCATCACAGTCAGTTGTTCAGTGGTTTGAATAACTCCTCCTCAATTTGATATGCTCAATACGAGGAGCTGCCGGTCACCATCAAGGTTTTTAGACTCCTTTAAAAGTCACAAATATTTAATCCTTCGCATATAAATGAGTAATCTCCCAGTTGCAGTGAATTAAATGCCAATATTTTTGCATCTATTTTGCATTAGAAAGCGGCATTTGACTTCAACTCACACTCAAAACTCATGTTTTGATGACAGTTATTGCCCATATTTCATAAATTGTCAAACATGGATAAACACGTTTGAGGTAACAGCTCTAATGGTGCATCGACGTCATTGGCGATGGAAAATAATAATGGGAAAAGTATTGTGAGCAACGTCCTCAGACTCGTTTCATTAATAAACTCATAACAGAAATTAGCATTAACTACATTTTCAAAAACATCATGCAACCAAGCAGGTAAATTGTTTGCTAAAAATATTATTAATGGACACTTCACTATTTTTAAAAAGGAATACAGATCTGATATGAAGGCATAAAAATGTAAAAAAAAAAAAACAAACAAAAAAACTAACAACCAATTCTTAGCTTGCTTTGTTTGGAGAAAAACTGACGACTTCAGGAGTGCAGTAATAACCCTGAAGTTCACAAACAATGATAAAAGATGTTTCGGTCCTTTCTCAATAAACATGCATAGAGTTGGTTATGTTGCACGGGAAGCTGATGTCATCTGTTCCTTTACTACATTCAGCACTGGTTACGGACCATCATTATTTTTCATTCATGTTATTTTAGTACCTGCTGAGCTGATGGCAGATGTTGCACACTGATTATTGTGCTCCACATGATAGAATTATGCGAGTCTAGTTAGTATTAGTCATCTTTCATAGGTCCAGTTTACTGGTGCTTCCTTTTCATATGCTCTGCCTCTCTACAAAGTTTTATGAAATTCTTGCTGAGAGGGAGGCAGACAGTCAAACAACAATGATCACATACCTCCATAAACAAACAGTTCGAGCTGCCTTTAATGGCTTCATCTGAATTAGATCGTAGAGAGACTTACAGAGTATGCAGCAGTTGAGTTTCTGGGCAAGATTCAGGTATTTCCTGCTCTTACTGTCAAATTGTTTTGTTTCATTATTATCAAGTCTACCTAAATGTATTACAAGACAAACTATATGCAATTTAAGAGTTAATGTGAAATTTCCAGAGCGGGCTCAGCAGCTGACAGTGTTCAGTATTAAAAAAATATCATTTTTAAAAGGAATTTGTGTAATATTTTATTTCCTCTTTGGCATTCAAAACATAATCAGTCAATGATTCTACAGCATCTGTCTGTCTTTCTGTTGTTTCCCATCTAGTGTTTGATATTTCATATTATCAAATATCCATCGACTTCATGCCAGGCCCTCTCGCAATCCCTCAAGTTTTAGCTGCTGCTTCTGATCAGCTATTTTCCATTTCACTGCCCAGCCAGTGTTCAGTGTTCCTGAAATTAACAGGTAACAGCACACTGAGCAGGTACTCTGGGAGACTGGTTCATGGCGTTCGCATTATCCAGCATCTGACCGGCCAAAGTAGGAAGCTGTCTTGATGTTTTTACCCATTTCCTGAGGATCAATAAGGCTTTATCTTCTAGAAACCACTGTACTTTAAGAAGGCATTTTTATGAGGAGTCATGAAACCCTTCGAAAATTCATCCATTTTCTTCCGCTTATCCGATTCAGGTTCGTGTGGGGGGGTGCTGGAGCCTATCCCAGCTGTCACAGGGTGAGAGGCAAGGCACACTCTGGACAATCTGTCGCAAGGATAATAAAGAGACATTCATGCTCACATTTACGTCTACGGCCAGTTTCGAATCATCAGTTAACCTAACCCCACACACGTCTTTGGACTACATCCAGAGTACATGCAGACTCCTGGATTCAAACCCAGAACCTTTTTGCTGTGAGGCATCAGTACTGACCAAGGCACCACTGTGCCCCACCCCCCTCCCCCCTTTGAAAATATTGAGGTTAATTTAAAAACGATGAATAATCAAGCCCAGTAGGACAAATGTTATGCTGGCAACATGGAAGCTAGGAAACAGCTTGTACACAACACAAGCTGTTTGTAGCTGGAGCTGGATCTATGGAATTATATTGGATCCTTCTAATGGAAAGTCAGGCTGCACAGCTGAGTGGCCAATTGTGTGTCACAAAACAGTCGATTGCTTTTAGTGGGATTGATGCTCTTTATCTCTCTTAAAGTCACTTAAGATTTATCAACTTTTTAATGATCGCTGAGAGACTTTTAGAGTGGTTTAGTGCCTCTCGGGGTCAGTAAAAGAAAATCCTGACCTTATAATCTCAGAAATTTTAGCTGCTTTACAGGGAACAAGACGGAAGGACATCAGAGTTTCACATCCCATTAGGAAAGCATTAATATTTCAAGAGGATATTTTAGAGAACAGAATCCACCAAGTTTACCAAGAATATTATTTCTTTATTTTGCATTTATTTTATTAATCATTTGGACCACAAAACATCAGAAAAACACCAACCACAACATCCCAGCAGCAGTTTCAAACCTGACAAAATTAGTTTTACTGGGGGCAACATAATTTTGTGGAACTTTAATAGTTGAAAAATTGTTGAGCTGAAACAATTTTTTAACTATTAAAAAAGCGGACATTTATTTTTGTTAATTTCGCTGTCCAGTGGTTTGTTGCTGCTCGTAATAATAGGACACTACAGTAAAATAGGACTAGGAAAAAAATCTGTGGTTGCTCGGTTATTGCATTGAATGTTTTTGCTGAGACCTGTTGTAAGTTGTGGTAAGCAACTGGTTGCATGTTCAACCTCTTTGTTCAACTGGAACTTCAGGAGGTTTATGCTGGAGTTTACTTCTCCAAGGATTACTGTTGGTGTTGTAGCAACACAAAATGTGTGAGCATCAGTTTCAAAATATAACATGTACCATGAAGGTATGCAGCTGATCACCATTTTTTGTATTGCATGTACTGGTATTTTGATGCAGAAATGCTGGAAATATTTACTATTTGTGGAAAAGCTGAGTGATTTGTTATTTGATGGGCCTAGTAATATGTCTGCTGAACTTCTGGATGTAAGAGCTATGCGCCCATTTTCAGTTCTTTCACCTAGTTTGATTTATCACTGCAGCGGCAAGTGTCTCAATCAATGAAAATGTATTCTGTTGGTGTGTCACTGAGGCAGCTGTGATACAGCCTGTGAATTTTCTGTAAATATCAAACGGCATTAGTACGCTCCACAAAACTGCAGCTCCACAGTAGCACCGAACACTGATTTAATGGGTGTTTTGGGGCTCCTACAGGGAAAACCAGATGGGACTCTTCTGGAGGCACCACTTACTGAAAGATAGTGTGCAGCTTTATCTTGTCATCTTTCCAGTCAACAGATCCAAATGGCTTGTTAATGTAGACAGCCACAGCCCGTCACCTGGCTCTATAGAGGCCATCCTCTTCAGTCAAGCTAACAAATGTAAATGGCAATTTTGTTTTCTGGCACTGTGTTTTCGATAGCCTTTTTCACACTAATGACTATGCAGAAACACAAGCAAACTTGCTGTATACACATGAGTTATCAGTTAAAATGTTTTCAGCTTCCTTACTGATATAATCCACAAAAACAATAATAGACATATTTCTAATGACAGAATATATACGCTACACAAAATACAAACTGTCATATTTTACAACTCCATATCTTTACCTCCACACATCAAAGTACCTCCAGTTTTGTAAAAGCTGAATAAGCATGAAGTAGCAACTTATTAATTTGCTGAAATTCAACATGTTCCTCTTCTTTGTATCTCATGAAGATATTTTATATCTTAAAAGTGCTTTATGTTTGGACATTGCTTCAACTCAAACTGTTCCACAGTTTTCACTCCACACACAGAAACAACCGAATATTTCCTGGCAGTTGATTTTTTTTTTTTTTTTTGCTCTGAACAAAATTTGTGCCGTCTGGAATTCCACTAGATCTGCAAATTTCAAGCTGTAAGAATAGTGAGTTTGCATGCTCCCCATAACCTGCATCGTGACTGATGTGAACTGCTTTTTATTTGAAAAGTGAAACTTAATTACTTTTATAGTTTTCAGCCCCTGGCCTCTGCACAATAGCTTAAATAAGGTGAAACCAGCGAAAAGAGAATATGGAGTGAGTAATGCCTGCTTTGCCCTGTTTATTACTGCAATACTTCGTGATACTTTGGAATGAATATACAGTATTTAATGAGTGTAAACCAAAACAGTTTTTGTGTCATTATAAGCGTCATCATTTCTGTTTTTAGTTGCATTGCTTTAGTCACAGTGGGCTACTGACTCAGTTTAAAAAAAAGAATGTGGGAAAACAACTGCAACACGAGTGAAAACCTACAGACAATTATCAGCTCAGTCTGCTGCTGTCCTCAGCTTCGTGGTGAATTTCATCTTTGTTTAGCTGCCTTGTTTCTCACACTGCATTGTATTCGTTTTGTTTAGCTGACACACAGATTTGTGAATATAGTGAAACATTTAGCAGCTACAAAGCTAAAATATGGAGAGACCAAAAACAAGATAATACGGACCTTATATTTACTACATACACAAACATGACAGCTTTCAAATAAGCAGCTTTCTGTTTCTAACGTACAGGTAAATGCTTATGATTTAACTGTGAAACAGCTGCTGAATTGCATAAACTACTAATAGCTAATTTGTTAATAATATATTCATATGATCATAATCTATTCCTCTTTGGTTTATTTAGAAAGCTTAGGTTAGCTATACATGATATTATGATGCTTTAGAATGCTTCAGGGAGCACTTAAATCAGATAAATATGAAGTACCAAGAATTTGTTTGAAAATACTCATCACTACAGGCTCTTCATGAGTCCTCACCTGTGAGTTGTTTGTGTTTAACTCCTCAATAATTATTGTAATAGAAAATGGGATCCACAGCTTGTACTTTCTGCAACCAGAGGGCAGAAAAAAAGTGAGAAAAGGACTGACATAAACAAAAAAAACCTCTGTGATGATGCGGTGATGATACAGTGCGGACATAATAAGCACAACTGCTTGAATTAAGATGTTGCCGTTGTTTCAGACTGAAACTCCAGATAAGACTGATTTATTTATTCTCACTGTAACTCCTGCAGCCTTGTCTTTTTGCATACAGAACCAGTCAAATGTTCTGACACAGTGTGTGTGTGTGTGTGTGTGTGTGTGTGTGTGTGTGTGTGTGTGTGTGTGTGTGTGTGTGTGTGTGTGTGTGTGTGTGTGTGTGTGTGTGTGTGTGGCTGGTACTGTATCTTAGACAATTTCTGCACTGAAAATATACACCACTCAGCCATAACATTAAAACTGTTCTGGTCGCGGCATGGAGACAGGACCTCTGGGGGCCTTTGCGGCTGGGTAGATGCAAAATTGGATTGGGATCTGGAAAGTTTCAAGCTGCGTCAAAGCTTCGGGCTCTTTGTTCTGCTCCTGGAACCACTCCTGAGCATTCTGGGCTGTGGCAGGATGTATTGGTCTGCAGTGATGGGTAGTATACAGTACAGTATGTGAAAGTAAAATTCACATGAATGAATCCAAGGTTTCTCAGCAGAGCTTTGTAATGAGAAACTTCACTTGTCAGGTCTGTTTTTTTCCTATTACTTTAAGTTCTTTTAGGTTACAAATTAGCACACAGTTTTTTTCATATTGAACCTTAACTTGAACCTGGAAATCCCTTGAGATGTTTTTTTTTTTATCATGAGAGAACCACATTTCGAAAGTTGTGAACTTCTGATTAGATAAGTGAACAATTTTCCAGGGATGCCTGATTTATTGAACAGCAAACCATTTCAGGCATTGTGAGGGGTTTTGTTGGGCCCATCACAGTAACCACTGTGGATGGCTAACCCACTCTAATGTCTTTGTAATATTCTCTTGTCTCTCTGGTTTTTGTACCCTCTCGTCCTCCTCTTGTGAAGAGACCAAGTTTGGGTGTAATAATAGCTCATAATGTGGTTGCTGTCGTCTCCCCGGTCCACCTGACAGCAGATTCAACTCAGTACGTGCTCGCTGTCTGAAAGCTGCCCGAGGAAACAAAACACATAAACAAGAGGATACATGTGGCTGGAGAGAAACTGTGCTAACCAGGCAACCCTCACACAGTCACACATCACACACTCCTCCCTTCTTTGATAGACCTCACAATTGAGCTATTATTGTGGTTGTTATCAGCATTTCCAGCTGTTCCAAACCCAAAGCAGAGCACATCTGCTAATGTGTAAACAATTCAATAAACTTAGAATTAGTGGCTAACTCACTTATATTGGTACACGTTTGCGTGTTAATAGGCATTTTCACATTCACAGAGCCTGGAAGTCTCATAATTAAAACACAGTCTAATCTTTCATCACATTTAATAAGCAGCAAACTCTGAAATTCAGTTATGCTGAGTATGTTTTTGTTTTGTTTGTTTTTTTTTAAATTGTCACAATGTTATGTAAGTGTTATTTAAAATAATTGATAGCAGTTTGCAAAGAGCCATTGCGGTTAGATCAGGCCAAGAGGAAGTCCACTGGAGATTGAATCAGGTAGATAACATATGCATCCACTTTTGTTTATAAGCGTGTCTTAGCAACTGCTCAGAAACAGTTCATAAAGTCACTGATTGGATGTGTGCTGATGATCACTCAGGCAATGATGCACACATGCAAACGGGCCTGGAATTTACAATCAAAGCGACAACTGGTTATTAAAGGTCCTTTTGTGTAGCTCAGGAGCAAAGAGAGAAAACAATGGCAGTGTGCGTTGACAAATGAGACAGCTCGCTCTTGCAGATGAGACCACTTGTTGCTGTGTGTGTGTGTGTGTGTGTGTGTGTGTGTGTGTGTATTACCTCTGTCCATTTGGGGAAAAAAAATTCAGGCCTAATATTAAAGATTATGTAATTTAATTGCACAGAAACTTTCAGTGAAAAACTAAAACCTCTGGGGTTAAAAAAATGAAGCCGGGGAAGAAGTAACAAAAACTTTCATGCCCATTTGAGATTAGTTTCAAGAGTGAGTCAGTCCCCATAGATTCCCATGTTAAAGTATCCAGATTTATGCAAGTAAAAATCATTTCTTTTAAAACCTTTAAGTATTTCTTTTAAGCCTTAAATCTTTCAGTGCAATGGCGGTCTACGGATGCACTATATTTCATTAACAAGGATCCCAACCCAAAATGTGAATGACAATCTTTTATTGATAACAATGAACTAGACCAGAGGATGCGGTTTGATGGACGCCTCGTTGGGGATTGGCAGTGGCTCCCCTGCCTGGCAGGTCCCCTGATACCTCTGAGAGGCTGACAGCCAAAGGGTAAAAGGGAGGAAGGGTGGGGTAAAGAGTTATTTGTGTCTGGGTTGGGGTCCCCGCTCCTGAAATTCAGATAAATTACCTCCTTATAAAAGATGGATGTAGCCACCACGATGTCACCCACAGGTTAGTGAGGTCACAGCTTAAGGCCTCGGGCTGAGTGTTTTGGTCATCTCCATCTTGGTGGAGTGATAGCTGCATCTGACTGGAAAAATCACAAATTAGCCCTGCCCGAGAATAAGGTCCACCCTGCTTTATTATCCCTTTAGCCATAATTTACAAAATGAGCATTAAACATTAAAAAAAAAAAAGAGAGATCTCTTAATTCCTTATTTAAACTCAACAAACATTCAAAAACTAAAAATATTTCTCATCTGTCATGTCATTGTTTGTTTTTGACATTCTTGCCTAAAAGAATACTTATCCCTTGACTAATACTGTACGAGTACACCTGAAACTGCTCTAAAATACTTACTCAAGCAGTCCCATCACACTGCTGCTAAAAGAGGTCCCTGTGGGGCTGCTGAAGATTTAAAACTGTTCTCTTCATAATCATTAGCAGCACAGCACTTGTAGACCAAGAGGGCTTAAAAATAGAGCGAGGAGAAGAAGAAAGGCTGAGTCACTGAAAGAGGCTGCTGTGATTAAAGATGAAGGAGGGAGACGTACACTCAGCCCCAAAGTCACAAAGCGCCTGGAAACTCTCTGTGAAGAGACTCCAGCAGTTTGGATTGGAGAGGCAGGTAGTTTTAGCTCATAGACAGACGTCAGTAAAACGACTTAATAATTTAGCCCAGTGCCAGTTGTTGACAGTATGGATTTACATGCATTTTGTGTGAAATATGTGAACTATTCAGGTCTGAGGTGAGTGTGTTTACATGGACATGACTATTCCCGGAGTCGACTACAGGATATGATTTTAGGAACAGGAAACACAAGTCGCTTTATAACAAACAAAGAGCTGTTTAGTACTAGCCTTTCCATGCCTGACACTTGACCAATGTTTGACCAAAGCCACTCTGATATGTTGGCTGATAGGATAAGAGAGGTCAAAGGCTTAATTCAGGAGACTCTGTGGAGCACCTTTGGAAAGGCTGAATTATCAATAGCGCTTCAAGTAGCGGAAACAGAATGTGAACATGCTGCCACTATAAAACCAGGAGTGGAAAAGGAGGAATATGATTTCACCCTCAGTCACCTGAAGGAGCTGCTAAAAACTGCAAAAGAGGTTCATTGGCACTGAAAGAGGTGGATCCCTCGTGACACTCAGAAGGAGATCCAATATCTGCTGACAGGTCTGTAACAAACTGGTTTCCAGGCCAGCAGAGTTTATTCATGCAAGGCTAAAAGATGATGGTGGTAAAAAAGGAGCAAATTTTAATTTCCCCAAATTATTCCCTACCTACCATCAAGTTGAAACCAACATCCCTTCCAAAGTTTGTTCGGAATAAACAGGATTTTTTACAGATGGAAAAGGGAAGGGAAGCACTTCAAAAACAGGGAGGACCAACGGGCTCGAAGGTAGCAATTTAAATTGCTATGGCTGGTGGGCCTTGAAGTTACCCCCACCTCAAGTACAACACTGCTCAGCCAATATTAATCAATTTGGTCGAAGATATCATCTTTCACCCTCTCCTTAAAAAGTAAACTGGTGATAATACAATTATCTAGAGACTGAGGCTCACGTGTGAGTTGAGAAACTATTGATTGCAGTAGTTTGACTGTGCCCCCCCGATATTCAGTATACTGATTTAGGCAATGTGATTTATCTGAAACAAGCTCCCCTCCCTTCAGGGCCATCTTTCCCTTAAGCCAGCTTCTCATTGGCTGCCACTTGTAAACAGAAGGTTTGAACAGCCGGTGGGTGGGGGCTCTGCACTCACAGCCACAGAGTTGTGTACCTGAGATGACCATATTGATACTCATTAACATCACACAGAGCAAAGAGTGGGAAAATAACTGCCTCAAACCGTGTGTGTTTAGAGCAGCCTGAAGTCTGAGCTTTTGGCTCACTGCGATTACTTGAACACTGACCTCATTATTTGAAACGTTGCACATGTGTAATCTGAGTATCTGTAAACTTTGGCTATGTTTGATATGACTGTAAAGAGCTTCATATTCTGAAAGGTTCTGCACTTTTCAGATCCCATATTGCCCGGCAGCCTATAAGCTCGGGGACAACTGAGTGATCCTCTGAGGACCCGCAGCATCCCACAGCATCTATTTTCATTACTAACCCCATGCTGCGACTTTGCCCTTTTCAACATCACAGCAGCCATTTATGAGCGACTCCTCTGGGCCACCACAGCAATCCTGCTCTCTATATAGCTGCCCAGAGAGACCATCTATCCCTTCTTCTTCCCATCAAGCCATTTAGCAAACACTTCTACTGACTATGGATGTGTCAGTCTGTTTGTTCGTCCCTGTCTGCTATCTGCTCTCAGAGGTGCCTAAATCATCAGCTTTGGTATCAAATAGTCATTGAAAGTAATTTATTAAAAAATGCCAAACATGCACAAAAAAGGATTTTTTTTTCCTTAGGTTATATGGAATATGAATCAATCAATTTGGAGTGATTACCTTAAGTCTCTTGTCATAAATCTGTCACCTTGTGGTATAAATCCATGCTCATCCATCATATTGGGGATTTTAAAAGTGGAAAAAAAAGAGCAGCAGCTACACTGCAGTAAGCGCTCATTCCTCTAAAACAACAGAGAGAAATTGAACTTTTTACTCTGAGAAGAATTCATTTCTGCAAATGCACATTTTCTTTATCCGCCTCCTCCTGCAAGACTGAGGCTTCCTCAGTCTAAGAGGAAGTTTAAAAAAAAAAACAACAGTAACATTATGTAATTGTTCTTTTAGCAAGCTTGCACAGCTCTCCTCATCCACAGCTAGAAAAAAAAAATCACTTCATTTGTTTTCTGTGAATTTCCATCTAGACACATAACCACTGTGAATATGCAAGGTAAGTGGGTGGGTGACATTAACAGAATCTGCGCAGGTTACAGTTAAAGACAGAAGTTCATATTTTGCTGGCATTACAGACTGAAGCCTGAAGTTTTCTGGATCACTCTGGGACAAAATTCAAGAATAATAGTTTTCTTACTTTTGGTAATGAACCTGATTTAATGGTACAGGAATGACCTTTTAATGGAAAGCACATGTACTTTTGATAAAGTTCTATACTGTCTTAACAGATTGATTAGGTGAATCATTTTTTATGGTGCATTCAAAATTATTTAACGAAAACTGTCCAATTTTTCATATTTCATATAGGTATAAGCTCCCCTTATGCCTATTGTTTGGTACGGCTCTTCAATGCAAATATCAACTACAATAATCAGCTACTCATATGGCAGCATTTAGGCATGATGACCTGCTGAAGTTCAAACTGAGCATCAGAATGAGGAAGAAAGTTAATTTAAGTGAGCATGAAGGTGGCGTGGTTGTTGGTGCCAGATAGTCTGGTCTGAGTATTTCACAAACTGCTGATCTACTGGGATTGTCCTGCACAGCCATCTCCAGGATTCATAGAGAACAGTCAGGAAAAAAGAGAAAATATCTAGTGAGCTGCAGTTCACTGAATGAAAATGCCTTGTTGGTGTCAGAGGTGAGAGGAGAATGGCCAGACTGCTTTGAGCTGAAAGGAAGGCAACGTTTCACCCAAGGTATGCTGGAGAGCATCTCAGAACACACAACACGTTAAACCTTGAAACAGATGAGCTGCAGCAACCACAAGACCACACTGGGTGCCACTCCTGTCAGCTACGAACCGGTGACTGAGGCTAAAGTTGACAGTTTCTGGGGTGAAACTCAGATGGTAGCATTGGACTTTGGCATAAACAGCATGAAAGTGTGAATCCATCCTGTCAGTTCAAGCGGGTGTGAAGGTGTGAGGGATATTGTTCTGGCACTTTGGGCCCCTTTTTATTATTGTAGGGTCTTTACCTTAGAATATAAAGTGCTGAGGAATGTTTTCAGTATCTTGTTGAATCTATGCCATGAAGAATTAAAGCAGTTCTGAAGGCAAAATCATTTGCAGCCGGGTATGAACAGGGTTTAAATAATGAAGTGTACTGTGTTGGCACAATTTATGGTTTATACACCAATTACCCAATTAATCAAGGACATAACTGCAAGATTTAGTATAACAGTAAAAACTACTAGTGAGGTTCTGCAGAATACATTTAACTGAGATTAGAGACTCTTTTCAACAGCTTCCTTGTATTAGTGACTTTTATAGACCGAATAATTCATGGAGAAAAAAAAAATAGTTGCCAATCTACCCCTTCTACAGTACATATGGTGACATTTATTTTAACTATATGCGCTTGTTCTGTTCATTTAGACAAGTTAAAACAATGTTATTCAAATCTTCCTGAGACATCAGAGACTAAAAATCTGTTCCTTTCCATGAGAGATGCAGGGCGGACAGATGGAGACGCCTGATAGTCTACAGCTACATATGCTTAGAAAGGAAGAGGAGAATTAAATTAACCGAAGGCAAGTTCACTCTGGAGTAGAGCCCATATTCAGCTGTTTCTTTGTGTAAGGCAGCCTTATGTGATATGAAACATTTTTGTATTTAAACAGTTTCTTATCTCACCGAACCAAAACCAAAACCTGATAAAATGGTACACAAATGAATTCATGAAGAAAAACCAAACAAAAACTGTATGACTGTGTCCTACATTCTTCAGATGCTATAAACATTTGCCAGATGACAACAGTCTTTAATATCATCTGTTTTTTTGCTTCATGATAGATATGAAATTTCTGTTGCAGAACAACAGGAAGCTGCTTGAATTGCTGCCATCATTTTTTTAAATGTTTTTTTGTTGTTGTTTTCACTTTAATCAAGTACATTTAGCAGAACATCCCTAAAAGATTATTAGCAGTGATGTTTGGCACAGATATCAGGTCGGCATCTATCTACTTATGCACCTTATCTAGGACTCTGTGTGTGTGTGCTTTTGAGAGAAATCTACCACATGTTTCCTGGCCTTGAAGCAAAAACAGATAGATTCACTTACTGAACTGCCAGCATTAAAACAGCCTGGCATGATGTCTTTTTACTCCAACCTAATGTAAGAGCAGCCATTTTAATGATGATCTATGTAAAAAAAAATAAACTCTTTTTCCATAGCAAACAGCTGCTTTAAGACTCAAAACTGAGCCGCCAGAATGGCATGTGCCTCAATAAGCATCACTGTTCGGACTATTTTTAGCTCTCTGGCAGTGTGCCAGATCAAATACAGACTCTAGAGTGTTCATCAAGTGCATTTCATCAAAGTGAGACACACGCTGGAGGAAACCACAAGACTGGGTATGAATAGTCATAAACTGCTGTGCGTGCTTTTTAAAGAGGAAAGTTCCCACGGGGTCGTAGGTTGTCAGGTTCAAGATGAGGAGGATAATCAACACTCTGTCAGTCACACCTGATGAGGTCAGAACCGCCATAGAAATCAAATTATACTTCCTTTTGCTGCAGCTTTGCTTTATGCAAATAAAAGCATCCTTCAGTGATCTTTAAATGGACAGCAGATACAGTATGTCTGCACTCGTTAGTTACTAAGGAAAGCTTTCACAGGGTGAACAGCGCAAAACAGAAGCAGCCAAGCTCTCTGTGGTGTCACATAATAAATGTGTATTAAATGTTTATTAGAGATTTAACTTAGACATTAATTCCTCCTTTAGATTAGAAGATATTTTGTTATATGTATATACAGTGCTCAAAATTGAGGGAAAACATCACTTCAGAGTATAAGACAGAGTTCAATCTGTCCAGTTAGAAAGCATAAAATATTGTGAATGCATTTCACCCGCTTTTCCAAATTAAAGTGACAATAGGTGCAACAAGACCTTCCCCAAAAAGGGACTGGTTTTGCAGGTGGTGCCACCGACCATTTCCCTCTCCATATCTCTCCTGGCTGATTTTTCTCTAGTGTCCTTTTCACTACTGGTGGCATGAAACAGTACCCGCAGCCCACTAGACAGTTTGTCCAGAAAAATGTGCACGAGAAGCCTGCTAGATTTAATTTTTCAAAAACAAAAAAATAAAAACTAAAAAAATGAGCAAAGTCTTTACATACGAACAGAGGACCCGGGCGAGAGCGTGCAGCCGGGATTTGCATTACATTTAATTGACTGACTGTACATAATAACAGCTGCAGTATTTAGAGCTGAAAAGAGTAGTTCTGCTCACACTTTTTTTTTTTTGTCTATAAAGATTAAGGTGACACAAATTCAGGCGACACAGTGACCTGTTTGTAATACAAAACAGGTCATGAGCACTAGAGACCACATCCTTTACACAGTTAGCTAAAATCAAGATTATAAACTGTTACAATGATCTTTCTGTTAATGCACTGGCTGCTTGGATGCACTGTAGCTAGGCAGCAGCAACATTCAAGTAAAGCCACTTATATTAATTTTGTGCATTAAAAAAAATAAAAAAAAACATTTATCCAATATATATGTGTGTGTGTGTGTGTTTTTAAGACGAGATGTTTATGAAAAAGGCTGCATGTGGGATTATACCAAAGTCCCACAAAAAAGAAGCTAACTGTTAGCTGAGCTCATCTATGATTTCATTCTCCTCTGTTTATCAAACAAAAGCAATAATGCAAAGAAAAGCTTTCTGAGTGGCAGCTTTTGAGAGAGGACAGTATTAACCTGTCTGAGTCATAATCCCACCTGTATTAAAACTGCAGCGTCGCTGGCACAGCTGCAGGCTATTTTCAGAGTGACAAGCTCAAATCTTCAGGGCAGTGAAATCCAATGAAATTCAAATAATTTATTTCAAAAGCAATAAATATCGCTGTGTGTACATACAGTATATGCACACAGTATGCATACTGCAATTATTCCTAGTCTATTCAGACCTAACAGAGATCAAGTCTTTAGTTTTGAATGAGTTGCATTTTTAACATTTTGACTGGAATGCGCTGAATTTAAAAATGAGAGTGACCCGGGTGGACCACAGAGATTTGAGGGAGTCAGCAGCTCTGAGCTGCCACAGGGTCAGAGTATGGCCATCACATTTAAACGAGGACTTTTCTGAGAAATAAAGAATTTTTAATGTAATGGTTAACGTATTTTCTTCTCTCCCGGTAGATCTGTACTCCTGACCTTGTGGTGTTCCTGGCCTGCACCAACCATCGTTTGAAGGAGAGGCTGCAGAAACGAGCCGAGCAGCAGGGACGGCCTGATGACAACCCCAAAGCCATTGATCGCCGCCTGACCAACTTCAAACAAAACACCATTCCTCTGGTCAAATACTTCCAGGAAAGGGGACTTATTGTTACGGTAAGACTGCTGAAAAACTGATTTTTGGACAAAGTATGTGTATACAGTATGTCAAACTAAAAGAAAGAGCAACCTTAGGTAGTGGAAAGTAAGGATGTGGAGTTCAGTGGTGGAGGGGTGAGCACTGCTTCCAGCTTTAATGCCAGAGAAATTAAGTTCACATTATCATCCATCCATTCATTATTTTAATTGCTTCAGCTCAGGTTTCCGGAAGAGTTGGTCATATCCCAGATGTCAAAGGTCAAAACAAGTCTATTACAGCGCTCTCACAGAGACATACAACCCTCTATGATTACATCTACAGCTACGGCCAGTTTGGAACCACTGGTTAACCAAAAAAAAATGCCCATCATTGTGACTGGAAGCCACAGCCATACAACAAGAAAGTTTCAAACCCAGAACTTTTTTTTTTTTCTTCTGAATCAAAAGTTAGACACTACATCACCATACCAACCTCTAATTCACATTATCACAGATGATATTTTATATTCTTTTTTTTTTCTAAAGCATCTTTAGGTTATTGGGAGTGGTCGAGCATGATCTACAATTTGTTAGCAATCTAAAAAGCAGTGCAGCCTAGCTAATAAAACACAAGTTTATAGGGTGAGGTTTAATTGGTAGCCATTGGGTGATGGGTGACTAACAGGTATGGGTGTCTCTTCAGCCACTTCTTTGTGATTTAACACTAATGACTTAATCCCAATACACATCATTCATCACATATAATTGCAACCAATTTAAAAACTACTGCAGCCTGTGAGACTGTTGCCATTGGCCATGCCAGTCTTAATGCCAGGTCATTAAAATGAAGGAAAGGTTCTCTTTAGATGCAACTGGAAAAAAAAAACATGAGTCCTATTAAACAATGGTAAATGGACTAGTTCTTATAAAGCGCTTTTCTACTTGAACATTCAAAGCGTTTTATACAACACATTTGCATTCACCCATTCACTTTTTCTACATCTAAGTGCTTTCTATCTACCATTCACACACATTCACACTCTGATGAATACATCAGGAGCAACTCGGGGTTCAATATCTTGCCAAAGGATATGTTGGTATGCAGACTGGAGCAGCCAGGAATCAAACCACTCCAATCCATTTAATAGTTGCAGAGATACAATTTGAATGAAAGGGTAAAATGTAATTTGACGTGATTGGCAGGTCTGCAGGCAAGATCAGTGTTATCATTCTGTCTGACCGTGAGGGTGCTTCCCTGGATGCACAGGTGTAAGCCCATGCATAGTAATTATGTTAAAATGCCCAAACATATTCATTGTCATTCTTACCACACACACCACAACGTGAGTGTGCAGACAAAGTCAAGTAGGTTTCCAACCTGCGTTTGTTAGCTTCTGATTGTTTGGAGTTGCAATGCAAGCTGCTGCTGTGGAAACAGAGGGCTCAGTGTTAACTAGAGACCTCTGGGATCTTCATCTGATTGTGTGGTTTGGTGCAAAGTGGCATCGAGTTAGCCTTGGTATGTGTGAGTTGAGTGCAAATAGAGATATTGGCTCCTGCAGTCAACAGCCCACTATTCTGGTGGGAGTCTTATTGATCTGTCTGAGTCTCAGCTCAGCTCAGCGTCGCCTTCTTTGTGGCAGAGGGAATTCTGTATAACTTCTCTACAATATTATTGTGAGAAAGAGACTTTATTTGCATGAATTTGGATTCTTGGGGCTAATTTAAAACAAACGCATGCAATAACCCCCACTGGATTTTCATATCAACACTAAAGATAAGGCTGTTTATGTAGAGTATTGGGCCACTCTGCCTTCCTTTAGCTTCCTAAGGTACAAGACCAACAGTAAAAATATCAGTCTCTTAAGGAGTCTACACATTAAAATTTGATTTGTTTGCTTTGTTAACTCATGTGTTATAATATTATTCTATTTTTAGCATGCTATTTTTATACTCTACTTATTTTCTTTTGGTCTGACCAGCTGTCCTGTTTCTTCACACTTCATGAATCTCATTTCTGATTATTGTCTTTTTTTTTTCTGTTTTCAATACCGTATACCAGCACTCTGCAAGCTTTTGTTTGTTTGTTTTGCATCCAGTAACCTGTTTCTTTGGACTGTGGGGAGAAAGAACAGCAGTTTTTAAAGTATTCATGAATACACAATTTCCATCTTGTGGACCCCTCTATGTGTTACATTGTTCAAGTGCAGTCTTCTTGAAAAATGGTGAAAGACACAACATGGATGAGATGTGATCAGTAAGTTCCAGGAAGGGGCAAAAATAGAACCCCACCTGATTTAAATTTGGCCAGTACCCGCTTCATGGTCCTTTTTCTATTGTAGTTGTGTCTCTGCAATGCTGGATCTTTTGCAGCGTTGATTTTTCAATCCATCCATCCTTCCATTTTATTCCATTTATCCAATTCAGGGTCGCAGGGGGGGCTGGAGCCTATCCCAACTGCCACAGGGGACATCCTAGACAGGTCACCAGTCTGTCGCAGGGCTAACACAGAGAAACAGAAAACCATTCACACCTATAGAATCACCACTTAACCTAACCCCACAAACTGCATGTCTTTGGACTGTGGGAGGAAGCCAGAGTACCCGGAAAGAACCCATGCAGACATGAGGAGAACATCCAAACTCCACACAGAAAGGCTCCGGCCAGCTGGTGGATTTGAGCCCAGGATCTTCTTGCTGTGAGGCAACAGTGCTAACCACCACTTTTGACTGTTCAAATTGATATTTATTTGGGAGATGTGGCAAGTAGGGTATAGGCGGTTGAGTGCTGGTGTGGCCAAGAAACTGTGTTTTTAATGCCCTGTGTGGTGGCACTGAATGTTCTCCCTCAGACACCTCAGGACCATACAATAGGACTCCACATTTACAGTTTCATCAGGTCAGATGATTTCATGGTGCTCAGGCTTGTGACAGCTTAAAAAAAAACAAAAGACTAGTATGGTCCTGCTCCAGGTTAGAATCATGCATTTCACTGGGCATGGGCACTGGACTCATTCAACTGAAAAATGCCGAAAATTGCTCTCACTCCTGCTTCCTTCACTAGGATTGATCCTCCACACAAACAATTTTTAGCAAAACTGTCTAGATCAAAACCCATAGAGCTACTCCAGAAGAATAACTTTCACCCAGAAATATGCAAAAACACAAGAACCTGTAACCTGAGCAAAATGGACAAGTCCCCAGTTATGTTATTCCCCGGCCTGGATGACGGCAAACCTGAGCATAATGTAGAATTAACTCACCCCTTTCCCACTTCAAAGGAAGGAGCAGTGCCACAGAAGCATTGTAGTGTGTAAGAATACTTGTATATATATTTTTTGGTATATATATATATATATATATATATATATATTAGGGGTGGGACTCGATTAAAAAAATTAATCGAATTAATTACAAGCTTTGTAATTAATTAATCGAAATTAATCGCATTTTAATCGCATTTGAGAAAAAGTTCGTTCTCCGTTTAACAGCTGCTTTTACACAGCTGTGCTTCGCACTCACGGTTGCTAGGCGACATGAGCTACGCAGAGGTGACGGCAGCTGATATGAAGGCTAGCCGCTCACTTCCGGCCTTTGTGGTGTTCGTGGGCTGCGAAAGACGTGGGCCGGGTCCTTCGCAGGATGCGGCCCCTAATTTGGACATTCGTCGATATAATCTGTATGCCGGGAACTCGTGCACTGAGAAACGTTCCACGGTGCAAAGTGCGATTAAAATGCGTTAAAATTTTTAACGCGTTAATTTCCCCATAATTAATTGATCGAAATTAACGCGTTAAAGTCCCACCCCTAATATATATATATATATATATATATATATATATTTAAAATCGTGGTGGAGGGGTTTGTGTGTCCCAGTGATCCCAAGGGCTATGTTGTTGGAGGGCGTCTGATCACTAGTAGGGTCTCCCAAGGCAATTTGGTCCTGGGTTCAGATGACCCCTATAAGAACCAATAAACCAGGCCCGGGGAGTGCCTGGTGGCTGCGGTGCGACACTTTACCTACCATCAGTGGAAAACAAAATAAAATACAGACTTC
This sequence comes from Archocentrus centrarchus, assembly GCF_007364275.1. NCBI lineage: Eukaryota > Metazoa > Chordata > Actinopteri > Cichliformes > Cichlidae > Archocentrus > Archocentrus centrarchus. The sequence goes on along the minus strand of NC_044362.1, from coordinate 26,506,398 downwards.
TTACATTCCTCCAGAGGTGGGAAGTAACGAAGTATACTTCCTTTCTGTACTTAAGTAGATTTTTCAGGTATCTGTACTTTACTTGAATATTTATTTTTCTGACAACTTTTTACTTTTACTCCCTACATTTTTACAAAAGTATCTGTACTTTCTACTTCTTACATTTTCAGACAGACTCGTTGCTTTTTAACACGTCAGAGAGAAGTTTGCATTTCCGGTCAGTGCGCCGTCAAACATCAAACGATCTGATCCTAAACGGAGGAACAGTAACACATAAGAGACAACCGTACTGGCATATCCTCCATCACCGGAGCTTATCGGGTACAAAGGGATTAAATACGCAAACCCATATAATTAATGTCTCATTTATAGCGCAATAATCAGGGGTTACAGCGGGCCGGACCGGACATAAACAGCTTAGCTAGCGCTACTGAAGAGGAGCATAAAGGGAGTAACGTGTGGCAGGTAAATGCAACGTTTCTAAATGCTCAACAAATATCTGCAAACACACAAAGTGTGTGCAGTTTGTCATACAGTGTGTCTGCTAGCTAAAAGAAGAGCTGCTGTATTTCAGGGAGAGAAAAGAGAGAGAAGTTCACTCAGAGATGGAGAAAGAGGACAGGAGAGGAAGAAGAGAGGTTAGATTAAGGACTGCAAAACAAGTATGCTGACTTTGTGTTATTCAACGATTGTATGAAAATACTGCAGTGTAGTACCTAAAACTTTTTATATTATTACAATAATATACAATATAATGAGGTTCAGGTAGCTTACAGAAAAATAGCAGGTAGAAACGTCCTCCAATAAGCTACTTTTACTTTCTTACTTTGAGTACATTTCAGAGCCTGTACTTTTTTACTTTTACTTAAGTAAAGAAGTTGGATCAGTACTTCAAGTTTTACCAAAGTATTTTTAACACAAGTTATTGTACTTCTACGTAAGTATAGAAGGTCAGTACTTTTGCCACCTCTGAGAATAAGGGAGGAATGGCACTCCCATCACTTTACTTTCCCACCGCCGAGGTTCCGGAGCCGGAGCAAGTTCCCGTGCCGATCCCAATGAACACCGGCGAAACGCTTAAGAACGGGCCCGCGTTCCCACCGCGTTTCTGTGAACTGCTCCTTTACGTATGAGTGTGGGCGGGTCCTCTCTGGACACGGAAGCTGAAGCGCACAAACGTGGGAGAACATGCTCTCCTTTCTTGTGCTGCAAATACGTGTTACGTCCAAACCAAACTACTGCAGCATCTGTGTCCAGCACAGAGGGAAACACAGACAGCGATTAGAGCAAGACGACAAGTACGCACTTTGTGGCCTTTTATCTGTGATGTGAACTGATGCAAAGCAGCAAGTTCAGCCTTAGAGCCACCTAATTCACAGCCATGAAAATCGCTTCGCTTTTCTCATATAATACACATGTAATATGGTAGAAAACTTGACGTTGAGACGGCAGAGTCACGCACCTCTGCCGCTTTCGGCACGGGTTCCTGGTTCCAGACCAGCTAGTTTGCGGGGCCGGAATTGAACCCGTTTTTCGGCCGAGCACCGAGTGTTTCGGCGGTGGAAAACCCGCCTAACGGTTCAATTCACGGCTCCGGCTCCGGAACCCTGTTGGTGGGAAAGAGGCTAAAAGACTACTATGTAGCTAAACAACTGAGACCACTTGTGTGTCTGTGTAACTCAAATTATTTTGCCAAATGGAAAGAAATTGAAGAAGCAACAACAAATGAATATCCAATTCAAGAATTAACTGGTCAAAAGATTAGAACAGACAGAATAGAAAATTGGAAAAAATCCATTTATAAGCTAATATCTTAAATTATAGAACAAGACAATACAATATAACAATTTAAAGGACATGGTAGGACTGCTGATGGTGTGGATATGACAAAAGACTTCATCCCCAACAGGTTGGATGTAAGGTTCAAAGAGTGGGCTTCGCAAGGTTTGACTGCATACTGTATCCTGCAAAGTCAAGGGAAAGTGAACAACTTTCAAACATTGAAAACAAATTATGGGTTAAATAATAGTGACTTCTTTAGTTTTCTTCAAATCTGAAACTATATTGAAAAATTGTTGAATACAAAAGAAAAGTATCAAAATAATCATTTGATTAAAGTATTTGTGGATGCCTATATTGCAAATAATAATCATAAAACAATTTCAAGACTTTACAAAGGTCTCTGTCAATCAAAAGGAACATTGTGCCACGTCAAACAAAAATGGGGAAAAAGAGGCCAATTTATCAATATCTGAACTGGAATGGACATTAATCTGTGAGGCACAATGGAAAACTTCCCACTCTATGATATGGAGGGAATTTTGCTGGAAGAACGTGGTCAGGTTTTTTTAAAACTCCAATCCAAGGAAGAAACTTTACTAAATCAGCAAGCTGTTGGAGGAAATGCAGAGGACAAGAAGCAAACCACTACCACATATTTTGGACATGCCCTTTGATTGTACCATTTTGGAGAGAAGTCCATAAAATTTTAAAAGTGTTCCGCATGGACATACCATTTTAGCTGAAATCAATGTATCTAGGTTTACTGCTTGGGGATAATGTGACATATAAAATTAAATATTTGTTTCAAATTTTGACTGCAGCAGCCAGGATAGCCATTACTAGGAAATGGCTCAGCCCCCAAACACCAATGTTAAATGAATGGTTTGACATCATATATGACATTTTCAAGTTAGAGAGAATAACATTTAATATCAGGCTACAACAAGACAAATTTGAGGACAAATGGAGTAGATGGATTGAGTTTATCACAACTATAAGGGAAGATTTTATTTAAACCCGATGTAAATGGTGATTGTGTTAACTTTCATTTTTGTATATATATGGATGTACAGCAATGACACACCCCATGGGTTATATGTTATGTCTAAGTGTCCTTTTTTTTTAGGTTTTTTTTTTTCTCTTTTTTTATGTATTCATCTTTTTTGGATTAACAAAAACTTTGAAAATAAAGAATTGCAAAAAAAGAATTAAAAATAAGGACTGCAAAACAAAGTGAAGTATGCTGACTTTGTGTAATTCAAAGATTGTATGAAAATACTGCAGTGTGATAAACAGGTTAGCTTGTTGTACTGTATTTACAGTAAAGCTCTGTGTTGGTGCACAGAGGCTGTGTTCATGGTCAGAGTTACATCAGTGCAGCAGAGATAAGTTTGAATCAAAGCTGCTGATGCTGAGATTCATTCACTGAATCCAACATTTATTCAGCCTGTTTGCTGTCAGTGTAGGGGATGGAGATCAGCTAATATAGCTGTGAAATACTGGGTTACATCTTTGTGAATTCACTTCATCCACACAGAGCAGTAAACCTCAGAGCAGCAGCAGCAGGCCAGCTGATCACAGCCTGCACACCAACATCATTTACTGGAGCTCACATTAGAAAGTTGTGATTCTTCTCCCCATGCAGAACCACTACAGCTGATCTTAGGGTTCCTCCACCTTCTGAATCCCACTGTAACCCCTGAGTATCCTCATGTTTGTGTTTAGGTGGAGGCACAGTCACCCTCTACTATGGAGGACACAGAGAACAGAGCTGTGTTTAAATTCCATTTCACAGCTTATGTCCTACATAACAGATTCAAACGGAATCTGTAGGACACAGAATTGGAACATTTGTGTTGTCATGTAATATATAATGAGGTTTGGTTAGCTTTACACAAAAATAGCAGGTAGAAACATCCTCCAAAGAACTACTTTTACTTTCTTACTTTGAGTACATTTCAGAGCCTGTACTTTTTTACTTTTACTTAAGTAAAGAAGTTGAACCAGTACTTTGACTTTTACCAAAGTATTTTTTAACACAAGTACTAGTACTTCTACTTAAGTACAGAATGTCAGTACTTTTGCCACCTCTGCATTCCTCCTTGACATAAACAGGAAGAAAATGTGTTAAAAAAAAAGTCTTCCCAGGCCAGACTAGTCAGTCAATTTAAAGGAGGCCCCCCCGAGTTTCCAGAACAAGGGGAACAGTATCGCCCTCAACTAGTAAGGAAAAGGGACTATTCACACACATAATGGTCTAGGGTTGCAGAAAATATCAATACTACTCATGATGTCTTCCACAAAACACCTCCTCAAAAAACCGCAAATATAAGAAAACAGGTAAGAAAGGTGTTAGAAAGAATATCAACGTATAAAAGTGTTATGGAGTGTTTTGCTTTCATTTAATGCTAGAAGGCGTAAACCTCAAAGAGTGCTACCAGTTTCAGTATTTAATCTGAGCTGTTACGATGAAATGATTTATTTCTCTAGAATTAAAAATAGCAGCTTGATAGCTGCATGCCTGTGTGGTCAAAAGTCTGTTGATAGCTAATGTACATTTTTGGCCTAACTACTTTAATCACCATCAAAGGCTGATATAATATTACCCAGCTGCATTCTGTGTCCTCCTTTTTTCCTGAAGCGTAATAAAAAACTTTTCATCTTGAAGTTAAACCCTGAATCTGTTGAGTCACGATACTCAAACAATCCTTGTGTCCTCATTTTTTAATCAAAGCACTGCAGACTGAGTTCCTAAGAAAAGCTTTAGATTAAAAAAATAACCTTTTAATATAAATGCAATTCTTTCAGAGAGAAAATGTTACATAACAGCATTAAAGCACCAAGACAGGGGAACCGCAAAAGAAAAATACAAATAAAAGGGCATGGTATGGGATTGATTTTTTTTTAAAAATACAGCATCAGGCTGAGAAGTGTATTAAAAACTAATACTTTAAATGTATTCTGACATGAACCCATAATCAGTGTGAAAGTATGTCTTAATTTTAACCTAAACATGACAAAATAGCAGCACAAAAACTAAAAAAATTTTAAAAATTAATAAATAAAGACATGTTTTTTTCTTACTGAGGCTCTTAATTTTTTTTAGTTTGATTGCAGAATAAAGCATGTAGACTTGGCAAGAGTTTTTCATTCTGCTGCTGGAGCCTAATATAACACCTAATGTAACACCTAATGTATCATCAGATTTATGTTGGTTGATCACTGGAATACAGTGTAAAGAATGCAGTAAGAGTTGAAAAGCACATTAGAGCTGAGTTCTGGTATCTAATTATCAAAGTATCTGTACTGACGTTAAACTGGATGAATTTTCTGCTGCCTGCAACCTTTCAGAGAATTCTCCTCATCTTCCCGGCATTCCCAGTGGAGTCACCTTAATTAAGACACACTGAGTTCGGTGTCTTTTGAAGCAGGAATGTTTTCTCTCACACTCTAAAAATGTTTGTGAAGACAGTCTGTGCAGTCAGCTGCTCAGTACATTTTCTTTTAAGCTTCTTTCTTTTGCTGGCCAAAAATCACATCCCATCTAATACTATGAGTTATCAGCTAGCACTAGCTGATACCTCCTGAGCACTACTGCGTCATCCAAATATAGTCACGTTTGATTTAAATCAAAGGGTGGCAGAGTCTTAAATGCTTTTAAAAAGGTAGGAAATACTTCTTAACTACAGAAAGAATTTAAATTTATTCTTATTTTTTTACTTCTGGTAAATGAAACCACTGATTAGAGAGTAAATAACAGTTTTATAACGGTGAGTCAGTAGATTGTTTATGCAGTCTGACAAGTTGTGTTTTTATAAAAGACACGTTGGGAATAACCAATGAAAGTCTGCAGTAGTGACAAAAGTAATTTTAACCTTTTTTGAGCTTACTGAAAGTTCATCCCTCCTTTGAGTTGCTGTCCCCACTTTCACTGTGGTGCAGCAGGGTCAACGGGTCGTTACAATGAGTCTCAGACAGACTGCACATCACTCCACCTTTCTATTCAACTTGTCTCTCTCTGGGTCGTCAAATCATCCTTGCAATCAGGCAAACTTAACAACTAAGAAATCAAAGGGTGGCAGAGTCTGAAGTGCAACCTCAGTCCACAATGCACTGTTGAGCAGTTCTTGTTGTTCAGAAGTAACATCGATGAAGAGTTCAGATAATAAATGCAAGTTAAATCTATCTTCTCAGGAGGTTTGCTGGGTTTGCCTGTTTGTTCAATGACATTTGTGGAAGAAGAAAATATATTTATCTCGTTTAAGCCTTGAGCTTTTGAGCTCTGCTGAACCTACATAATCTGACTGTAAAGAGCCCAAATAGATTTATTTTAATGCCATTTATCTCAACAGCTTTAAAATCTAACAAAGACAATAGAAAGCCTTCCACTTAACTGTCATCAGCAGACTACCAAACCACAATATCTTTAGCCATTTGAATCTTGCATCATCTGATTTTTTTTTTAAATAATCCACTGATCCACGATGTGAATCTCCCGTTCCACAACCTCCCAAAAATGCTCTGCTGGATGGAGATTTGGTGACTGTGGGGGGGGGGGTCATTTGAGCACAGTGAAGTCACTGTCATGTTCAAGAAACGAGTTTGAGGCGATTTCAGCTTTGTGACATGGAGCATTATCCTGCTGGAAGCAGCCAATAGAAGATGGGTACACTGTGGTCGTAAAGGGATGGACATGGTCAGAAACAATACTCAGGCAGGCTGTGACATTTAAATGATGGTCAGTTGGTACTGAGGGGCCCAAAGTGTGCTTACTGCCATGTGATTGGCTGATAAGATATTTATATTAGGAAGCAGGTAAACAGGTCAACATAATAAAGTTACTGGCGAGTGTAGATGTCAGTGGACAGGGGACCACTGTTCAGAGAAGTTTAACATGATCATTCTTGGGTACAAGTCTCCCTTGAGATTCAAAATGTCAATTCTTGATTAATTTTCTGTCCATTTATATTTGATACCTGATTTTTCCATCCGTGCCTAATTAAATCATCTTTCTCCATGTTTACTTTAATGAGGATTAAGGACTGAATGAATGAGCAGCATCCCTGCGCAGCATAGCCGTCATACACTAAATACATGTTAATCTGGTTTTAGCAGAGTGCTAACAGGAAGTGCGATGTCTTTAAACATTTGTTTCTGCTGAGTTTGTCCGGGTCTGTGTAACATGAACTATATTTCAGTTACCTTTTTAGCATAACTAATCAAATGATAACATCACTTTCCTCATGTGATAGCTGAAGGGAAGAATGGAAAGGTTGTCAACCCATAAGCTGTAGCAAAAAAGTTGTGCACCATTTCCAGGTTTGAACACACCCTACATACACCAGGAAGAAAGATTATATAACACGTGAACTGAAGTCAATAACTAGACCAGGAAAAAGAACAAAGGCAGGAAAACACTGTA